>NW_003208496.1:128823-136631 GCF_000006405.1 Perkinsus marinus ATCC 50983
TCTCTCTACTGTAGAGAAGTGCCACTGATAACGAAACAACAGGACATCGAAGGAGAGATTGATTGGGGGGTCCCCAATGGGGACTGACACATGCGGCACCAATGATGAGGAAAGCGCTTATCAGACCTCCGTATCTGATCCACAGAAGCCTCGTCCACAGAGACCAGTAGTGACTATGGGGACCTATAGTGTCGGTTGAATGCCTCAGAGGTGTCGAGCAGCCACTGAGCGAAGGCGTGAGGGAGAGAGCTGGAGAGAGGACGTTGATAATACGCGGCACCTAGAGGTGCATACTTGCCGCTGACCGGCATCGAGGCAACCACCAGCTATACCTCTATATCCGCCCATCGAGACACCTTGTTCATCGGGATAATAGCCTGGCTTTCTGTATCCGGCATTGCTCGCGGACTGAAGTGACCCGGCATGTTCCCCTCTGCGTTCAACGTGTGGTCATGAGGGGAAGGCTCTGAGGGAGTTCTGTAATGGCTCATTACAATCAGCTGCGCTCATCAATACTACGACTGCTATCTCAGGCTCAATACCATGAGCCAGAAAGAGTGCGATTACCTGACGTGGTGCTGCTAGGCGTACTTGATGATGCTCTTATCTTCCCAGGGATGCCCCCGACAGCTCTCAAGTGCAGCTGCTGTCGTAGACTCTCAATCTCTTCTCGCATGGCTCTTTCTGAGTCTTCCCGCCTCAGCAGCTCCCCTCGCATACCCTGACCAACAAAGCCAGGGCTCGAATCCAGAGAGATCATCACGCCGGACCCGTCCCGACCAGAGTGGCTACAGCTTCTACCCGTACATATCCTCAGCGACCCTCACCTCTATTGCCAGAGAAAGAGCCTCCATACTCTTCTGCTGCGCATCTAGCCTGCACTGCATTTCTATCATCATCCGTCTCAATCCATCTAGATCCTCATGGTGTTGGTCTTCCGTCCCGGGCTTCTCAACACCTCGGGCTTGCACATCCTCAACAACATCGGTTTCAAGGGCGGGCTCTGCTGGCTCCTCCTGTAAGCAGCCATATCAGGCCACTACACATACCCATTATCACGATGATAACATCACCTGTAGCGGTGGGGATTGATGGGGCATCCGAGGCCGTCGCGGTGTCATCTCCTCCTCATGCTGCGTAGCCTCCTGCTGGACAATTCCCCCCTCATCTCTGCTTGAAGACGGATCTCCCGAGTCCATCGTCACTTCCCGAACGCTCAGATTGTTAGTCATTTCGATGATATCAGAGTTCAGGGAACCTCCTGAGGACTTAGCGGATATCCATCGCGCGCTGCAACCCGACCACCTGAGATATCAATGATGGCCTCTGCAATCGTCCGACGTCGGGGTTCCGACGGACACTCCACTGTGCCTGAGATTCCCAATGAATGGTCAATAAAACAAACCCGCAGACTGCCACCTTCATAAAAATCACAACTGCCATGATCGGAGACTACGAGGACTAGCAGAGCCTCCCCACCAGCGAGAACTCTATCTTTAATAAGGTCAGACCGCTGGTAGTGCTCGACTGCTGTGAATCTATCCAACAGAATGCAAGAAGGACACAGATTTTATGCTCCCCTTACATTGTTCTGTCCCTATGGTCCCCAGCGACACACCATACTCCGACCAGCGGCATAGTACCTGCACTAGAATCTCTATTCATCCCCCGACGCGTATGGAAGACCCACGCGTAAGCTCGTCGCCGACTAGGAGGCAGACGCATTTCCGGCCTGCATCTAGTGTGATAAATCCTAATAAGCACGGCGGTGACACCACGGGCTAAAGACAGTACCGGAGGCCCACCATATTCCCCAAGAGAGTCGCCGATGAATTCCCTCTCGGCTGACATGAGTCGAGCAGACAAAGGGGTAGGAAGAACTCGCAACGGGTATTTCAGAGGCTTCAACGTCATTTGGGGAAAATACGTCTCGAGATCGACGTAGACGGAGCCATCAGCCTCCCTGAGACAGTAATGGACCTCATACAACGGTAAAACCCGAAACAGTGACTCATCAGGATGCTGTCGAACATGAAAATATGGTATCTAATTCCTTTCTCGGTGTTCCCAAAGAGTCGATGATCTATCAGTATTTCCTTAGTAATGAGCCGATTCGACTGGGAAAACAGGAAGTAGCGCCCGACGTAGCCACTATCGCTTATAGAACAGATCGGACAAGTTGTGGAAGAGTTCGGATCTTTCCCATGTTATCATTTCTCGGCAGTGTGCACTAGAACGAGTAAAAGACTGCAGCTCGCGAATAGTGAGAATCCCTAGGTGAGAATATTCTCATATCATTGTCGCATTCAAGACAAAACCCCTAGTAGAGCAATAAATCCAGATCGAACACACAGCAGCTGCCCTTCAGCAGTCATAGTACAATCACAGCCTCACCCCCTGCTAATCGTCCATCCTGAGCTGCAAACATCTCCAAGACCGACACAGGCTTCCCAGTTCACACTCTTCGAAGGTGCACTACCTTCCGAAGCTTCCCCTAAGGAAACCCAGTCGAGCCCTCCGCTACCTTACACCATCATCACCTGGTGGGAGGTCTGTCCATACTCTCACTGCCTGAGGGGGAAGCTCCGTGTCATTTAGGGTCTCTATGATCATCTGGAACCCCTCTCTCGTATTATGCTTGAATCTCATCATCTGGAGCAATGGCTAACCCCCGAGTAAGCTGCAGATCTCACTGCGGAATACGAAGTGCTGTCACGACTCTTCACTGTCTCCACGAGACTTCCTGCTATGTACACTAGATGTTGGCCGAGTATGTCCTCAAGGCACACCATGCTGGGAAGAGAAGAAGATAGCTCTCCGGTACAATACCGCTACACTACATCTGCCCCTGCTGATGCTGGTCATCCAGGGTTCTATCCCACAGCACAGCTCTCGTAGCAGGAAACCTTATACTTTCACTCCTCGTCGCACTAATGGCGCTCATGAGCATAGGTACACTAACCAGAAGCACATTCCACTAAGGTTACAACGCAACGAGGTAAGCTCTGGAGACCCAAGAGAGTGTAATGGGATCCCAATGTTTTCTGAGTGAGAGACATCTCTTGACTATGACCAAGTCAGTAGCACTACCGAGTGCAGCGGCCACCAAGCCAGCGAGAGCCGACCTGCCTTCCCAAAACGTTGATTCGCCTTGTTCCGGCAGTGAGGTGCTGCTCGAGCAAACATACTGTCCAACTGGATACAGTAAGCCGCTTCGTTTCACCAAGCGGTTTCCAGTGGAAGCAGTTTCCTCGGGCAGGGGCCCCGCCGCGGGGCACCTATGCCATAACCCTAAGATATGCTTCAGTACGATCAATTCCATCCGGCGGGGCACCTATGCCATAACCCCAAGATATGCTTCGGTACAATCAATTCCACTGAGCGGGGCACCTATGCAATAACCCCAAGATATGCCTTAGTACAATCAATTCCATGGAGCGGGGCACCTATGCCATAACCCCAAGATATGCCTTAGTACAATCAATTCCATTGAGCGGGGCACCTATGCCATAACCTCAAGAAATGCCTCAGTGAGATCAATTCCATCGGGCGGGGCACCTATGCCATAACCCTGAGATATGCCGTAGTACAATCAATTCCATCGGGCGGGGCACCCAGGCCATAACCCCAATATATGCCTTAGTACAATCAGCTCCATCGGGCGATCCACCTATGCTAAGCCCCCCCCCCGAGATATGCCTAATCCCATGTGCGATCGATTTCGTCTGCATAATTCAGGTACAAGAGTGATAATTCATATTGAGTGCTGTTAACACTTCACAGTCGAGTTGCCAGAGTCAACGCCTGTTTCCCACATGCCCAGTCACCCACGGATGAACACTCTAGCTTGTAGCAAGAGTGCATCCGCTAGGACATAAGTTGCTACCCAGTTGACTGCTGAGATCCGCGATGGATCGTTGAGATAAACTCACCAAGGAGCAATCACAGCATATACCTCAGTAGCGCGACTCTACAAGGCTTGCGATACCGATGCGTGTCAAACTGTCGACTAAAGTCACAGATGTTGTCAGATTGCATTGATGGAAAACGAGTGACTAAGTGTTGTTTAAGATTTCCTCGAAGAAGTCACACCATAAACACCAAGATTGGCACGGCTTGTATGTGGTTGTTGCATTAAATCTGTCGCTACCGGGGAAAAGGACCAACAGCCAAGAGTGTGGCAGTCAGAGGCAAACGATAGTGAAATCAGTGTTCCCGCCGGGGAAAAGGACCGTACAGTCACAGGAAGGCTGTCGGAGGCAAACGGAGGGATTAGCAAGCCGGCATCGATATCTGATGGTTAAAGTTCAACTTCGGAATTCGTGTGCATACGTGCAGCTATATCGATTATAGCTTTTCACGCATGAAGACAAGCACACAGTGTGCGCAAAATGAAGGACAATCGAGGAACTCTGTCGCCAAGATTCACTGCAGTATGATTAACAGCCCAGCCACCTCCTATCTGAATGAGACGACAATCGGTCATAGAACTAGTAAGCGTGTTTTCGTCGCAACTTTAACACAAGAATAATCGAGAAACAGTCCAGTGGTGTTCTCAATACCACTCTGTCATCCAAAGCAGCTCTCGGTCAGTGAGGAGCTATTGTTCTAATAGTGAGACAGACGCTTACCCGGTAATACTCTAGAAAGGTCGATGCCTGTACCTACCGAGCTTCCGTACTCTCCTCGGACTGCCCGGGACGTTTAGGACGTTCGGTTTGCGCGCCACTAAGAATGATCTACTACGGGCCGCAAAACTTTCCAGAAGACCAACTCAGATCGGTTGTGAATCAGATGGACGAACAATCAAAGGGACGAACATGTTAGCGCACGCCCACACAATCGATAAAGTCCTATGGACGAACATCTCGAATGGACGAACACTGAGTTGGACGAAGACTAGCAGAGAAACGCAACAGAAGACGTTCACGCTCAGAAACATCCACACTCATAATAACACACACGAAACTGTGAAGAAACTTCCAACACTTCCAACTTACAGCTCGATATCCATCCGGCCCTGAAGGCGGTTGTTTTTGCCGGGCCTTCCGCGTTTTCGTGGGAATGGCTTTAGTCTCTTCTCCTGCAGACAACGAACCGCATGATCCCGCATTTTTTCCTCATCGTAGATGGCCTTCTCCGGATCGACAGTCGCTCGTTGGAGGGCGTACTCTGTCGCCCACGCCAATGTGAAGAGGCCGCAGTTTGCAGATCCGGGTGTCTGCTGTTGTGTGCGCAAACATACGCACTTTGTACCTTTGCCGAAGATAGCGGTCATCACTTCACGCATAGGTCCGGGAATCGCGTTCATACCCAGTGCGCTATCGAGATATAGCACTAGTCCCTCATGATTCCTGACAGCGAGGGCAAAATGCTTAGCTCCATAGTCGTATAAGGGTTGGATGATCGAGGGTGCATTGCTGAGGCTAGGAGCCTTCGGGATGCCCTCAAGCTGTGTTTTCATAACCTCTAATGATGCTGGAGCCATCGGAGGAAACCGCAGCAAACATAAGCACCTAGTACCCAGTAGGGCCATCCAGGTACCAACAGCCATGTCGGAAATTTCGGTACAAGGTGAAGCTAAGTCGTGACGATCCAGAACAGTGAGACGGAACTCGCCAAGTTGAGTATCATGTACCAACCAGTTAGGCGACGCGGTTGAGGACGATGGCCTACACTCAGGCGATCCATCGAGCTCCTCTGTTGATGCATTGGGTTCCTCCGCCGAACACTGAGAGTTTGGCTTAGGCCGCTGAGGCACCGATCCTTGGGATGCACCTTCAACCTTACCGGTCGATGCGCTTGGTGATGGTTGGGAACGATGGTTACCAGTCTTGTGAAATAAGTCCACGATTGAAGAGGATAGACCAGCATCAGAATATACAGAAGGCTGAGGAGGTTCGTCATCAGGGGACACCGGTGCGCGGGACTCAAGTGTCACATCCTGGCTGGTAATATCCACCCGCTGACACTTCCCCGGGCAGTGCGAAGAATGATCGCCTCCAACTTGAGTGGAGCTGTTCTGGCTAGGCTTCAAATCGTCACCGTGGCCGAACTCCTGCTCTGCACTACCGTCATCATCATCATCATCATCATCATCATCATCGGAGTTGATGTCGACATCGTCGTTATTGCACTGAGCAGCGTGCTTGACTGCTCCCCAGGGGAGCCTCCCCTGACGACTCCACGGGCGAGCTTGAACCATTAATGGAGATCAGGTTCGTCAACCGGACGGCCGCAAAGAATTTGCAGCCTGGCGTCAAGCGCAACATATTCAGGCTTCCGATACCATGCGTCACCGCGATCATACATGACAGCGTCAGCATATACTTCGCTGATGATCCGCCTTACCGCATCCACCCAGGCCCATAGGTGGAGTGACTTCAGCTCCAACTAGTGCTGAACGTCTGTTACACATGACTCTAGTGGAGGCAAGTAGATTTTGTGGCCCTGTTACCTAATTCGGACTTGTATCTTATTTCAGGACTTGAACCGTGATTGAAATGAGACCCGGGCATTAAGAGGAATTTAGGGCGAACGAGGTTCTTTTTATGTTTTTTGGGCGTGCGCCAAGTTGTTCGTCCTGTTGAGTGTTCGTGCCAACGATTAGGCACCCTCAGATCGACTTCGTGACCGCACCACCTCTAGCATAAAACGCACAGAAAAGTACGACTGTGGCTATCATATCGACAATGGAGGAGGGACATCATCCACTGGACCATGGAGGAGCCGGAGTCCTTATCATGTTGCGCAATGGGGACAGGGCCTTAGTCCTACCATCTGACTCCCCAAGGGTATCCCCGAGCAGGTTCAAGTGACTCGGGTGTAGTACCCTCACATAGTCTTTTGAGATTTTAAGGGGGCGAGGGCATTTGCGTAGTGGTAGCACGTGGCGACAGAGCTTCGCTCCGCCTCTAAAATGAGTCACAACTGACGTTTTGTGTGAAGCAGCCCCCCGTTGGCCCTAGCGTTACTTGAGTCACGCTGATGAGCAGCCGCAGTAGATGCGTTATTTGAAGAGCGTCGCGTTGTGCGAGGCGTGGTATCAGTTTGCCTTCTGGGAGCAACCAGTACTGCCTGGTTAGTGCCGTCTCCTTCGGGCATAGCTCGTGATAAGCTCCCGGTTGTCTCCCGCTATTGAGATGATACTCGGGAGGCAATCAGCGCATAGTCGAAGCATCGAGGAATTCTGAGTCTACTATCAGTGATATTTTCATGGCTATCACCAAACGCATCGAAAAGGAGACGCAGAAGCTCAGGGATGATCCTCGTAATAACGGGCGCGCAGTATAGAGATTTGTGGGTATCTTGAGGTCGAGCGTGTCTTCGCTGGTTATCAAAGATGTTTCTTATTTCAGCCCCGGGTTTATATGCTGTTCCTGATCCCAAGAACAGTCGATACTTCCATATCGAGTTAGAAGGACCTGATGGCACCCCCTATGAGAAGGGCTATTACAAGTTGGAGATGTTTTTACCCGAGGGGTATCCCATGGAGCCTCCGAAGGTGGGTGCAATCCGCCTCAGTCGTAGTCGGTTGGTATCTCCCTCTCGAAAGGTCCGTTTCCTAACGAAGATATATCATCCCAATATCGACAAGTTGGGTCGTATATGTTTGGATATCCTCAAGGATAAATGGTCCCCGGCACTTCAAATGAGGACCGTCCTACTCTCCATTCAAGCATTGCTATCCTCCCCTGAGGTAGTGACGTTTACTTCTCATGAGTGTAATATGTCTTTGTTTCAGCCCGATGACCCGCTTGATCCCAGTGTAGCTGAGCATTTCAAGCATAACAGGGCGGAAGCCGACG
>NW_003208496.1:136731-161711 GCF_000006405.1 Perkinsus marinus ATCC 50983
GGTCCGTTTCCTAACGAAGATATATCATCCCAATATCGACAAGTTGGGTCGTATTTGTTTGGATATTCTCAAGGATAAATGGTCCCCGGCACTTCAAATGAGGACCGTCCTACTCTCCATTCAAGCGTTGCTATCCGCCCCTGAGGTAGTATCACAGTTCTCTGCTTATCATCACTCACCGTTATCAGCCTGATGATCCGCTCGATACTGGTGTCGCCGAGCATTTTAAACATAACAGGGCAGAGGCTGACAGCATTGGTGAGAACGGCTCTTTCTGGTCGCTTTAGATTGTTGTTTCAGCTCGGAGCTGGAACCAGATATATGCCATGAACAAGAAACAGTTGTGAAGTGTTGACGTGATCGCGATCATCGTAGTATTACGGATGAGCATCTCTAGTATACTATGCTAGGGATGGTGTAGTGACGCTCACTGTTATGGAGGTATGACAACAGCAGTTTCCTGATAATCGATACCTTTGCTATTAACCTCACGATCAAGTGTCGTGTTCGACCATGTTGGCTGATAGGCGATGGTCAGAAATGCAGGGTGCCGGGATCGAACCTGCGCGGTTTTCCGTATTACATTGTTGCTTCAGCTCCTTCCCCTCCTTTGCTGTGTGCCACATTTCGTTGTTGTTCCCTTGATGGTATCGACAGTAGATCGGGGTCAGCCCAGCAGCGTGCTAGGCTCTCCCTACTGTCTCGACAAAGATTCGGTTAACACAGTCAGCAGCAGCCCAGCGAGCAGCTCAGCAACGAGAAGCTCCTCGCCAAGGTTGGTGTCACCTTCACAGCAGGATCAAGCGGGGCTCCAGACGGCTTTGGGATTCGCGGCATCACAGCTATTCAAGGCTGGATGTTTTGTTGGTGAGTAACAGCAGCGTCTTGCGGGATGAGCTCCATTGCGAATTGTAGCTTAGTGGGAATTTAGTGACGACTTTTGTCGCCAGTGTTGGCACATGTGTTTGGTTTCCCCTCTACACTATGAAAAAACGCGCTCGCTGGGGGTAGAATTATGCAAAACCAACAATAATTTCCCTAAGTTTCCTCGGATTTTTCATTTTCCCAACAGTAGACCATGTGCATATATTCTCACACTGGCTGTCATCCTGTTAGGAGATAAAATCGATGAGTTATTCGACGCACTAATCCCCAATGAGACTCCTACAAATCTCGGCAGAGGCTCGAGTCGGACATCGAAGGAGTCGACGGTAGAGGACGGCGAATGGGTGCTCGTTGAGCGGCCTTCAAGAAACGTGTCGCCGCAGAGCGCTGCGGGTATAAGAGGAAAATGAAGGCTCGTTACTGCCACCGTGAATATTGTGGCGTGTGAAATGTATATATGTAGTCTCTTTCGAGTATTAGCCTAAACGGTGTAATAGCGCTAGTTCGTGTATTATTCTAATGTCACTGCTGCTACTGATGCTGTTGCCACCATCGTCACTTGGATTTTATGTCAATATAATCGATTCACCAGTCGTTTGTTTGGTTGAGTGTAAATCAACTCAACTTAGCCATTTTTGCATCCATCATGATGTAGCTGAGCTTTAGGGTGTCCCAACTCATTTGGAGTCACCACACTGACCGGTCTGGGAATGATGAGAGGGTTACTCCTGTTGCTGTGCGGAAGGTGACTGTGTCGAAGGACTGGTTGAGAGTGGAAGTATATGAACACCCCTCTGCGAGGTCTATAGCCGCAAGAGAGAGTTCAAACGAGTGACCACACTACCAGTGTTCATGTCGTGCCAGAAAAGCTCATCCGATTTTTGTTTTGAGTCCGTTATCTTCAATGAACAGGTTGCAAAATGTGTCAGACGAGACTGGTGTCTTCGCGCAGCTCCGTACTTCCACGGGCCTGAGAGAACATTGTCCGTGACACTCGTTCAATGCGAATTCGCTAGTCTCGAGTGCAACGAAATTGGTGTTGGATGGCTTCCACTTCTCCTAGGTTTTGTCTGTGGGATGTTCGTGATCTTCGTTGTAAACTTGAGTACGTATCATACGTGACGTATATGTTGATGACTTGTCAAAGTCTGTGCAGACTTGTAGAGATTTGGCAGACATCTCTCAATAAGTAGAGCAATAATAAGCGTGCACACTTCTCATATTTCACCTTGATAATTCTATTTTCGTGAACTTGTTGAGTTGAAAAGTGTGGGATATGAAGAACACGTAACTTCTTCCGAGCAAACCAATTCATCAAGTAACTAATATTAGATAGGGTTGTTAATGCTCATGGCGGGTTATTGGTCATGTAGTAAACTTCCAACACAAGCGGCTTTGGCGCAGTAGGTAGCGCGTAGGTCTCATAATCCTAAGGTCGCGAGTTCGATCCTCGCAGGCCGCACTTATCAATCACGTATGTTTATCAATGACTGCATTCAAGAGGCGTCTGTATTCTACATGTCACACAACATCAAAATCATATTGCAAAGAGTATACGAAAATACACAAGCAGCATGGTATATGAGCTGCAGAATACTGGCATGATTAATGAATCTAATGGGAGGATAAATCTGAATCCTTCCAAGCAGCTGTCCAAAGCCTGCTTAAAATAATATACTGTCGTTTCAACGGATCCGACAACTCCTGCCAAGTACTGTTGAACTCACTCTCATACAAAACATCGGGCCCAGGAGCCGAACCAACAAAGCGATACAGATTCCTCGCAGAACAAAGCATCTGATCTGACGTCGAGGAGGCTCTAGCGAAGGGCGAGTCTACAAGGCCTTGACGCACGGAGGGATGGGAGATAACCAATCCAGGAGACTGCCATTCAGATAGAGCACGTCGGAACAGAAACAAAGACCGCGGATGAGCTAAACGTAGCTCTATGAGACTACGAAGTCCCAGCGGGCAGAACGGTATACGAACGGCGAAGAATATCAACTTGGGCATGTAGTTGGGAAGATTCCATAAACCCTCAACTCTCTCTTTAGAGAGAGCATCTATCCCAGTGACCTTCACACCACTGAGATCGAATCGGGTGATCCTCTGGAGGTTACTCTTCCGCAGAAAACGTATGAGAGGTTTTACATCCATAGTTAAAGAGGAGCTCCTTGATGTGACGGTGAGGAACTCCAGTGAAGGGGGGAAGGCTAGTCGGTTCGGCAATGGACTCCGCTCCGCTAACCACAGCGAACGGAGACCTGTGGCCGAGTTTATCAGGTCGACCACGGCTTCCCTCGAGTCCGGACCGCAACACACGTTCACCAGAGTAAGGCTACAAAGCTTCGACGTCGAGGCCTCAGTCAGGCGGTCCATGACGAGGGAAATCTTGGCATCGCTCACTTGAGAATTGTAGCACTCGAGTGTGAGATGCCTCAGCTCAGGCAAGAACTTGTGCTTATCCAATAACGCCGATAGAGCCCGGCGATGACCATCGGCATCCACAGCGACACGCAATACTTTCAACGCCTTCACATCCAGCCGACCAACAACTCGCAGCAGCGACTCCCGCACAGTGCCCGAGAGATCCAAAACTGGTAGACGGATCGAGCCACATACAGGATAGAACATCTCACGGAATAACCGACAAGTCGCAGCTAGACGGCAAATACTCTGTGTATCAAGGAACTCCGCCGGGCCCAAAACTTGCAGTGCACTTCGGATGACCAAACGGGGAACCCTCATAACTCGCTTCGGAGTGGGCATAGTCTCAGCGAGGGTGCTACTGTCAGAGCCTCTGTCACGCTTCTTGCCATGTAAGGACGACTCATCATCACTCGAACTGTCACCACCAATGTTGCCGAGGGAGATGTCGGTCTCTAACGTTTCCAAAGTCACCACAGTTTTCCCTGCTCGCTTGCCTTCAGCTTTGGCTTTAACCTTCGCCTTGCCTCTGGCCTTCGCCTTGCCCTTGGCCTTTGCCTTTGCTCTCGGCTTAGCCGTATTCGGATTTAGTTTGATAACATCAGCAGCAGCAGCATCAACGTCTTTGATGATGCTCCGATGAAGACGTGGTGTCTTGATGAACTCCTTAGGATTGGGGCGGCGACTATGCATTCGAAATCAACAATAAATTCCCTAAAAAACTGCACCATAATTTCCCCCCAACGCGAAAACACATATTCCACACCGAGGCACCATCACGGTCCTCCCAGCCGGCCTGCTTGAACTGCCTCAGTCGATAGCCCGGCTTGAGCATCGCTCTACTCGCCCTCGCCGTAGAGGAATCCCGAACGGCGTGAGAGATGAGCTGAATGCCAACTCCACCTGCTTCTGGAGCTGAGGCCAATGAGGATTCTCCTCAAGTCCCATCGCCGCTATGTGGGCCCAACTCGGTCCGTCGAAACCGCACTCGTGGCCACGGCGAAGTAGAGCATCTCTTCCAATAACAACAGCAACGTCATAGCCATCACTTCACCAAAATGATAGATTTCCACCCAAGGTACTAAAAACACACAAATGGCAAGTAGGGCCAACCTCAACTCGAGGGGAATCCAAAGTTCATATTATCAAATGCTCTAATAAGTTTTCGAACATGACAAACTCTGTGCCAATCCAGGCAGAGCCATGAGCCGGCTCCGAAGTCGACACCGGGACCGATACTCATCCTCCTCACCGCTGTGAAGCTCCACCGCCGAGAAGCCCTCAGCCTTTCTTATACAACCGTCCGCCCAATCAACCCTGAAATCCAACAAATCTTCGCTGTGCGCAACAGGCGTATCTTTCACACACTGTCGTCGATGCTGCCAGAATATGCAGAGTGGTCATCAGGATTAGGGCTCCAATCCTATCCCGGTTTCAGCCCACCCAACACCGCCTTGCCAAATTCGAATACGGCGCTGTGGACGGACCATACGTAGAGGGCAAAACCGGGGGAAAAGTCATTGAAAAACTCGGAAAATTCCGCATGATTCACGGAAGCACCTTACAGCCGTTCCGAGCCCCGATACCATAATTCTCCCTCAACGCCGGAGAACGACCAAACCGTAATATGATTACCATACTAGCACCACCCCAACTGCTTCGCTTGAAGCACCCACGGACACTCTTCCAAGACGACTACGCGTAAATCAAGTCAGCTGCCGAGTACTGCGCATGCTCGTCGAGGAGTTCCGACTGAGCCTTTCTACTCGTTCATTATCAATGCTCTTCGAATTTCGACAGAATCATCTGATGATCTTCAGTAGTAATAGGTAGTAAGCGCACGCCCAAAGGCCGTGTTTGGAGCCTTCCGAGGAAGCGCGTGCTATGGTTGTATGGCTAGCTCAGAGGGTATACACACGGTGTGATCATGCGATGATCAAGTGTCGTTTATACTTTCATGTTGAACTATACAGTGACGAGGTCAATGTCATCAGAACGACAGTGCCCATCACAACCATTGACACTAGTAGACTTATAAAAACAACAGAGGTCTTGGAGAAAGAGCACTCAACTAGATGGTTTATATAAGACTATTGCCCTCGAGTCAGTCTCCGCTTGGTTTCCAACAGTGCCTTGGCCGCAGCAGCATTCTGATCCATACCTGAGCCACAATCCCCATACCACAACTTCCACAAATCATACCTTCCTCCACATATCGTGTGAAGAGCTCTTTCATAACGTCCTTAGCAGCATCTCGCCGGCCCGGATCGGCCAAGGCAGCGGTGTAAGCCCCAATACTATGCATGTGGCCCCCATATCCAACTCTGAACCCTATCACACGCTTCCCTTCATCTCCCTTAACAATAGAAAACTCCGCTCCGCCATTTCCTCCCGCGCTGATCTCCCGTCCACTCGACGTCCGAATCTTCAAAAAATCGACCCAGCTGCCACAGCGACCGACGACCTCCGTGATAGATTCTCCCTTATCGATCACCAGGGCGTGCGCGGTCGGCTTTCCATGCGGCGACGAGGACATCGCGCATGCCTTTCGACAAGTCTCACCAGAGCACCACATGACCTGACGCCAAACACAACTGCCACAGCAAGACGCTCTCTTCCATCCTACCTCCAACCCATACACAGCGTTGTCGTCGGCCAAGATTTGCACCTCGCTCATCTCCTCCCCTTCCTTAGGCATCAAATCAACGAATACCGTGTCAGCGTGAGTCGGACCATGCTCGAGCAGATTTTCCCCCAACTCTCCACGCTGTTTCCGCCACTCTACCGACCCTGTCTGCCGACCGCTGCTGAGGGCCGTCTTGCAGTTTCGAAATGGATCAACTCCAGTGGCAGACGACTCGTCCTCATCAGAGCCTATCGTGGTGCTCTCGCGTGCGGAACGGTCGTGGTCAAATTTCCTAACAGCCTCGATGAACCCTGGCGAAACTTTCCGAACCCGGTCGAAATAGCATTTCTCCAGAGTGTCGTTGACGGCTACAAGTACCTGAGTGCCACCATGAACAACAAATAAGTCGACAAAAGTGAAGGACGCGGACCAACAACAGCGTTTCCACGTCAAATTTATTTTCATACCAACAATTTCACCTTCCTACCCATTCAGTGAATGTCGCGTTGAATATTTTACTCATAGATAGTTGTGAAATTTCAAAAAAAATCTTGTACTCGATCTCTTCGAAGGCTTAGGAGTTCAGATCAACCAAGGCTATTAGAAGGTCGAACATTGAAAAAATTTTCGACCTTAAATGCTGCATTTTCTCCACTGGCAGCAGTTTGGTTCTACAAGACACCCCATAATTTCCCAACTTTAATTTACTACCTCCTCCATTCCTTTCACATCCCCAGCATAAGCCTGTCGGCGACTTTGGAATTCTTTTGTGCTGAGGTGACGCGTGTATCGAGGTGTCACATCCCTACAGCCATCCCTAGACGTCGCCCAAACCCACGAAAGGCTCTTTTTCCAACCACTCTCATACCTGCACTACCGCGTCACTGCGCCACAAAATTATTCCAACACACTACATTAGCGGTGCATCTATAACGGCTTCACAAGGGTCGACGTGCACCCAACGCTGCTGTCGGTCGACCCACACTTCCGACCAAACGTGATCAGTTGCGTCAATGACATGTCGGACCTGCCCGGGCGACTACCGATATATGAGCTTCTTCTCAGACTCACCTCAAACCCCACACTCCTAGCCACTAGACAGAAACAATTGGCCCACTCTCCACAGCGACCACTGCGAGTGTGGAGAAGAGCCACTGGATGGTTATAACGTGGATACCTCGTTACAGACCCACACACTGTGCATCGATACACCTCCACCTAAGAGCACCACAGTCGGGCAAGAGATGGTCAGGAGGTGGATAAGCTCACTCGGCTGGCCATGCCCTTGGCCTCGTCGGGGGTCGGCGTCGTAGTCCCCTGACTCTCTGTGTTCTTACACCCACAGGCATCACATTCAGGTTTATCCATCCACTTGAAAAAGGACTTCTTAAACCACTGTACGAGCTCCTCAAGAAGGCACTCAGCATAGTAGGGAGAACCTATACACAGTGCAAGAGAATGTGCACAGGGTCAACTAGTGTGTTAATGAAAATAAGAAAATTCTTGGGAAATTTTTATTGTTTCCTATACACTTCTACTCTATGTCGTCGATAATTAGTAAGAAAACTCCCAAGCTCAGCTGAGGAAAGCGACCGTCCTGGCAGGGGAAAATCCAACACTGCCTATGCAGAGACTTAACAGTCCTACGACATCCTACTCCCGGGAACCCCTCGTTATCAGCCTAATAATGCTTACACACTGATCCTGCATGTTTTCACTATGAGCACTAGTAGATCCTGATTCTGAGTTTCATCCCTGCGTTTCATATTTCACCCCAAAACCACATCTAGAGCCTACCGTCCTCTTCCACCAACGCTCGACAACGGCTGACTGCCTTCTTATGAAGCTCAACGACTGGGACCACCGACAAGGCAGCCTGCTGGTTTGAAGGGATTTCATACAACTAACAACCAAGTCCACAACAATAAGGAGGCTCCCCTGCACCACCTGTACGTGCATTGCATTGTTGACGATCTGCTGCCGTACACTGTCCTTCACACCAACACCCCCAGCCTTCGACTCCACCTGGGCCGTGAGGCCAGCCCTGACCTCCTGGGCCCAACCATTAGCTTCACTATCACTACCCACCAACTTAGCAGGGCAGGGGTTCGAGGGACTCAACGAGGTTAACACCTACGATGACATGGGGGAAGATGCTACCTACCGCCCCCCCTTGTTTGCTTTCTTCAGCAGAGTTCATAATTTTCCTCACTACTTTATTAAAACCCACACACGTTTCAGCGCAGAAGTATACAAAAATCAACCATAATTCGCCAAAATTTCCTCGAAAAAACTCCCTAGTGTCGCCAACACTTCCCCACACCTACCACAATTTCGACCTCCTTCCCAGCCGCTCCTGCCAGTGCTAGTCCCTTCAAATCCTCCTGACAGACTTCCCCCTCAGCCCTCAGCTGCTCGCTGAACATCTTCACAGAATTTTCATCTTCAATTTCAAACAATGATGATACTAACGCCCGTAAAGTTGAGAGATCCACAGTCTCGATTTCAATTTCTTCCGCGTGCGTCGCATAGGATATCTTTGCCCGAACGGCTCCACTAGGCTCCATCGACGCAGTCACAACCGTTGCCTTCTCCCTAGCGATAGCTCTCTCCAGTGCCCCTCGACTTGCCCTCAGCCAAGCATCGTTAACTGGTGGCACCGTATAGCCGGGGTCAGAGCCCACCACCTTTTGCCAGCCACACGCGGTCATCACCGCCTCCCCTTCGGGACTGCCCAGCCCAGCCTGGGAAATCGTCTTATTGTGCAACTTGATCGTACGGAACTTCGCCTCGGAGGGACGACCGAGCACGTTGTTAAGGAGTTTGAGAGCAAGCTCCTTGCCTTGGAGAGAGAGCTTAGAAGTATCAAGTGCAGTGGCTGCGGAGACTCCCGATAGGGCCTTCCACGACTGCAAGCAGTTGACCATCCCACTTGGTCCTCCCTGTAGGGCTCGCATGACCTCCGATCGCCCATCAGCCACACAGGACTAACCAGGGAAAAAGTCTTTACTATTTTCTCATACCACACCGTGCCCACTTCGCCATCATAGTTGAGGACTTTCAACGATGGTATCCCCCGAACTCCAAAGTTCTGGCCCAGCCATTGAGCTTGAGAGCGGTCCGAATACGACAAGGCCAACCAGTCGCCGTGTTCCGTACGGAAGTAGTCGAGCATCTCCGCTTCACTCCTGTCAGAGCTCACGAAGACCACCTGACCAAAGGCCACCTTTTCACAGTCATACGCCCATGCTAGCCCCACCTCTATTTTCATTCCGACCGACCTCGCAAGCTGATAGAACTGCTTCAGCATAGGAGTGAACTGACGACACGGCGGACACCAATGGGCCGAGAAGTATAGGCAAACGACGGTTTGGTCGTCAGGGACGGTAGCCCGCTGACCAGATTTGGTCACCAGAGGCAGATTGGCTCTCGATAGGAAACCCGACATCAGAAAAAAAACAACAACAAAGACTGATTCCTCGTCTCTTCTTGGAACTACTCGGCGTCCTCAATAGATCTCTCCTGAGGTTCAGAAGGGACTCCCAGGATTGGATCTAACATGTGGAGCTCCATCTTGGGAGAGCTCGTCGAACTCAAAAGAGCAGCTCTATTGAACTCCCTCACCACATTGCACAACAGTAATATTTCAATCACTAGGAGCAAAAGAGTAGGGATGGCTGGCGTCCCCGCGTGTGAGAGCAATAATGACTATTATGGGGAGTGTAGTGATGATCGCTGTAAGATTAAATACTCCACAGAACCTGCTAAGTGTCCGGAGTGCTGAAAAAAGGTATCTTCTAGTTCTTAATACGGTGGGCTCGGTCCTTTTGCATGGCCCTGTCGACCTCCCTAGCCCGACGGATGGTACTAGCGTTGGCTAAGTCAGCCACTTTCTTGGATGGGTCCTTCTCGACCGAGATGCGGTCATGCTCCCAGCTCGATGACTCGCCTTGACAGGACTCCTTGTCCTCAGCCATCTCCGGGTAAACAGTAGCATGTAGACGAGCGTCGTATCTAAATATCACTGATCTCATACCGTAACAGGCTCAAGTAGATGCCGATGATTGTATGTGGGTGTATACTCCCACAAAGCTCACATGTGCTTCCAATGGTTGACTATGCCTGCCGCATCTTTTTCTTTCAGCACCGCCTTCGGATCGTCTATGAAGTCGTCAAGCTCCAGCGCCAGAGTTCTAATACGGTAAGCGTTCACCATTCTAGGGTCTTCAGCAGGGAACTCACGGTCGAGGCGTTCTGAAAAAACGTAACATAAATTTCGGGAGATCTCAGAAATAGACTCACTGGCGACGAGTTCATAGTCCTTCCACGAAGTAAACGTCCTACAGAGCGGACCCAGCCTCCTACACAGGACCGCAGACTGCTTGACAAGCATAAGTAGTTGGACAAAGAAAAAGACAGCGGATAGTGGTGGCGTGTGCGCAATAGCGTTGAGGAAATGCAAGATATCGCAAGAACGCAAGCTACACAGTGTTGACGTACCAAAACTCGCCCTTCTCATGGATACATCTAATTCTAGGTCAGAGGATATGTACCAGTGTTGAAATATATGCTCGTTTGCCTCACCTGAGCTCAAGAGTCTCCTCACTAATAATAGAGATATATACACAAATTTGGGTAGGAGTGTTCTGAAATCAACAACAGTCTCTCGAAATTTCCTCAAATTTTTCATATTCTCACCGACATATGTAGCTGAGCATGCGTATATCTTTCCACACTGATATGTACATCTGTCAGCATGTTCTCCATGTCTGTTACGTCTCTCCATCGGAGTGGAGTTTTTTCCGGGTTTATCGCCCTCCCTCGAATAGTACTACTATTATTGTATTATTCTATATTAGTATTACTATTACTGCTAAGAATTGGCTACTATTATAGTAGCCAATTCAAATCTCGTAGCTTTGATACTCTATATGTAGTTGGCAGTATCTCTATGGGAAATAGGTGCTCAGGGCTCATGCGCTCGTTTCTCTGCATTTGGTCATTCGCATGTGGGCCTCTGATGCGAATCCATCTCCGGCCGTTGAGGAGGAGGAGGAAGTCGTTGTTGGTAGCAATGGTGATTTGTTAGGACCCAATTAGGGAGGAATTTGTCGAAGCCTTCGTACGGTGAGGGAAACTACTGTTTCTTTCATCTCTGCCGACAGGAACGTCTAAGAAGGGGGAGGGCTAACGCTCATTAAGGAGAAGTTAGATCGCTCAAGGGTGGACACGGTTGCTAGCGGCTGTATTCAGTTTTTGTCTCGGGTGTAGGTCAAGGAGACTATGATGAAATTTATGCGACAACGGCGATCTTAGAACGGGTAATGGCGACCTATAGGGATCGTGAAGGAGGAGGCTGGGCCAAGGATGAAGGTGCTGCCTGCTCCCGTTTGGGCTTTCTAGGTGGAAGAAGGCTTCTGATGGTAGGGGGGGAGGGGGGTGATGAACGTTGCTGTATGGTTGGTCGAAGAAAGGACAGTGGACTGCTGGAGGAGAGAGGTAGGAGGGAATGATGATGTGGAGTCGGCCGGGTGGTCAGCGAAGGGCGGCGGTAGTGGGCATTGCAATAAGAAGAAGTGGAGTGGAGGAGCATGGAAGTCCGTGAGGGAGCCCACGAGTTGGTTGAGGGCAGTGTGAAGACAGTAAGCCGGTTCCGAATGTCGATGAGAGTACCAACATGATCGATCTGGAGCCTATACGTTACGACTGTGAGTGCAGCCATCATAGATGCGCCTCTCTATCGCTTCCACGACCCTCGAAAAGAGCTCTTGTTGGTCGATCACGCCATGCAGGCCTTTTGTCAGCGAACTATTTGAGTGCGAATTTGGTGGCTTTTTCGAGTATTAGTGTGGCTTGGACCTTCATGTCTTCAATTGAGTTTCTTTACATGTCCCGTTTGGTGTTGGGGACATGAAATGCATCTTCTTCTGAGGTTCTTGCTAGACTTTCGTCTCTGGTCCAGCTGGTGTCATGGATTCATCGACCACCGCAGACTTGCAGGACCAGCACGACCACCTCCCGCCCTTTGTGAATTCCACCATCAAGAACCCCCCTCCCAGCTACTGGCTCTCTGCCGTTACCCCTACTACTTCTGGTGACGACCACCCCGCTACTACCCCTCTCTTCACCGACAAAGACATGGTCGATGGTAGTGTTGATGGCTCGAGACTGGGCAGTAGCAGCACTACAGTGCAGAAGCAGAAAAAGAAGAAGAAACACAAGCGGAAGAGGCGCCGGGACAGGGACGAGGCGGGTCGGTCGCGGTCGCCCAGGAAAATACACAATAAGAAAAGGCGTGTTCGGGACATCCTGGGGAAGTCGCCTAGGCCCTGTGGTTGGGGACCTCCCACCTCCTCAGCACTCGACGAGAGTAGTGATGTTGAAGACGACCGTGAGGAAATCGCGATGGAGAGCGCCCGGAAGCTATGGTTAGAGGTATGTAACGAGGAGCCCTCCCCGGCTGCTATGATGCCTGCCATGCAGCTCTTGAGTAATGCTGTTGACGCCACTGTCGTCCCCTCTGGAGGACCTGTGGTTCTGGCTCCATCTGGCATCATGAGGCCGCCCATACAGGGTTGGGTCATGCAGTTGGAGGCAGCAGGTGGAGCTGAAGTCGATGCAGGGCCGGCTCTGGGAGTGGAGGCCGCCATTACCTTGCCGTGTGCGAGCCAAATGAAAGCTCAGTATGGCCGGTATATGAGGGAGGAGCCGCCGCCATTGACTCCAGAGGTGCTGTGGGTCACGGCTGATGGGGGAAGCTCGTCGCCCCAGCCGGGCATGCCTCGGGCCGGGCCGGTGCGTTGCTCTACGGTGGCTATGGATCTTAGATCGGAGTCTCTTACGGAGGCTCAAATACTCAGAAGTCGCCTGCGAGAAGTAGTGGAA
Source organism: Perkinsus marinus ATCC 50983 (assembly GCF_000006405.1). Classification (NCBI taxonomy): domain Eukaryota; phylum Perkinsozoa; order Perkinsida; family Perkinsidae; genus Perkinsus; species Perkinsus marinus. The sequence continues at coordinate 149,555 of NW_003208496.1, forward strand.
CGCAAGAGGGAGTTGGCGTGCAGAGTCAAGGCTCGGACTGAGTCCTTCACGGTCGCTCGGCGGTCCATAAATGCTCCGGTGGTGGAGAAAATGAAGGCTCTCGTGAGGGCAAGGCCTCCGCCGATGAACGTATACCCTCATAATGGGGACCTCAAGCCGACTTTTGGAGTCACCACCAGTGACGATCCAGAGGGAGACACGAGCTACTTAGTGTGCTCGATCTGTCTGGAACCAGACCTGGCCCGGGGTAATCAGATGGTCGTCTGCTCTGGGTGTGGGGTGGCTGGTCATCAGTACTGTTACGAGATCAGCAGAATCCTCGACGAGGACTCCTGGCTCTGCCGTTTGTGTTCTGCGCTGGAAAATGGTGACGCCAGCGAGTCTGATGATCTGAGTTGTTTTCTCTGCGGTGGTGATCGGCGATGCCTTGGTGGAGGTCTGATGACGTCGGTGATGCTCCGAGGGAGCATCCGATGGATTCACGTGAGGTGCGGTATGTTCGCATGGAAATGCCGATCGATTCCGGATGTTGAGCGAGCAGCTATGCGCTTCTCTCGGTCCGAGTCGACTGCCCCTGTCTGTGGCATCTGCGACAAGGCTGTGGGGGAAACTGTGAGATGCGGCTCGACGGGATGCTCCCAACACTTCCACGTCAGCTGTGCTACACGCAACGCCCTTACTATTCCCGACCCCACGAACCATAACTGGCTCATATACTGTCGCCAGCACATGGCAGATGTCGATGCCTTTGGTATGATCGACAAGCTCACTAAAACTATCGCTAACTCGCCATATGCGGAACAGACGGAGGGTGGCTTCGCAGCTGCTATCGCCAATAGTGCAGCAGCTTCAATAGTCAACGAAGGCTATGACCTCTACCGTGGCGTTGACGCGGAAGATCTCTGGCTTGCCTGGATGGACCCTGGTGTGGCAGTAAACGACTCAAAGACCCCCGAATCGGTCGCGGACCGGCCTTCCGTTCTGACGACTCCGGCCACGGCACCACCTACGACCAGCCCGAGTGGGGGCCCATCGACTCAGCCCTGCGTGATGTGTTTGCACAGTGATGGTGATCTCGTGGACATACCAGGAGGTCCTGGTGTCCCTCCGGGTTGCTCGGCCAAAGTCCATCTCCGATGCGCCCACTGGATGGGCCTTGCGCCGGTCTTCAACTTTCATGACCTCCGGCAGGGGTCCGTCATACGGCCCCGTAATTTTCTCCAGTCTTGTCACTATTGCCACAGTGTTCTTGGTATAACTATGAAATGCTCCAAATGCAACAGAAGTTTTCATCCCCATTGTGCTGCCAAAAATGGTTGTACTGTGCGACTAGAGGACTACGAGTCGGGCATCCACTTGTCTGGAAGATCTGCAGAGTTATGGCTGTCGAGAAGAACCGTCAAAGGAGGATTCTCTGTTTGGGTCGATTGTGATGCACACTAGTAAAATATATAGTCCATTTATGTAACCCTCCATCATGTATGTACAAATGGAGTCGTCTCGTACCATTACCGATTACTTTTGTTTCATCGGTTCATTGTTCGTTATGTTGTACAGTAATAATACATTCTGTTCAATAACTCAGTAACTCGACACAACATGAGGAAAATAGTCTACATTGAATTTCAACAGTGCAAGGCATCATCCACCGAATGCTTTAGGATCATCAATCACGTTGACCGCTCGGGGAAGTGATATCATCACATCCTCTTCGCTGAAGAAACCGTTGGGGTACCGCCAGGTGATCGGCTCGCCAGGAGAAATGTCCCTCACGGCGTTGACGCGCAGGCCGCCATCGTGGGGTCTAAGCTGGGCATTCGGACTAGTCGAATGATTCACCAAGTACCAGAGGTCGCCACCACCGATAGGGTCTGCTATGTCGAAGGTCTCCCTGTTGTAATAGAGAGAAATACCGCCACGGCTCTCGTGGATTATCGTGAGGAAGCAGTGCTCGGGATGGTCACGCCGCCGAAGCTGGTCGATGTCAGCATGACTCTCGATAGTGTACTTCGTTACTTTCGAAAAGACAATACACTCCCCGTCCTTGAATGTTCTCGATGCAATGAGGACGCGGCCACAGTCTTGGTGATCCACGACCCGGAGGCCCATGGCCTTGAGGAGGCTTGAATGCTTCGTGTCCAGAGGACTCGCCGGCAGCTCAATGATTGCAGTGCGAGTTCGGCGACTAGGCGATCGCAGCATGGCCAAAGAGGGCCCCTTCTTCTGAACAGTGACCGCCTTCAAGAGAGCAAAGTCGGAGGCCGCAGGAGAGGAATCATCGCCAGGCTTGAGGATAGCAGCAGTGCTACGACAGGGAGTCAACCACACCGACTTGCATTGGTGGGCAAATTCCAGAGGGCCTTCCTCCTGTTGCAGTAACAAACACTTGGCTGAGCTCGGCCACCACGACCCCAAAGGGCTGCGCTCCTCGCGGGTTTCCACCCGCCCGTCATCTTGCAAGACAACGAACGTTACTTGCGACTTGCCAACTCTGTACGGGAGCTCGATGATAGCTAGAGTTGCCGGGCACTTGGCGAAGTTTTTCGAGATGGTCTGATGAGCTTGCAAGCTGAGGGCAGCAGCATCACTATCAGCTGTCGCCTTGACCATTGAGAGACGGTGACACAATGGACGGGCTGTGACACGATCGTTCTCACTGATACGACCAGTAAGGGAATATATGTTCGGTTTCCTCAACTGAGCTCGTAAGCTTCCTCATCAAACCATGAAAACCCATACACGATTTTGGGTAGAAGTGTACAAATTCCAATTTAAAATACAATTTCCATATTTCCACCAACACATGTTGTTGACCATGTGCACAATATTCCCACACTGGGTACGACATTGACAACACAACAACTCGCCCGTAAATCTATATTCCAGCACAAACGTTAGAAACACTTACGATGGACAATTCGAGCACCATGTTCGGCGTACTCCTTAGGCGTTATCACGAGCGAAGCGAAACCTACACAGAGTATGCCGGGCTACCACGATGGCCCCCAACCTACTTCCCATGCTTCCCACTATGGAACCACCCAACCACGGGCAGTATCCTCGCTCCCCACCAGAGGCTGCCGTAGGGAATCCAGAGCCTCCCATTACTCGAACCTTAGAGAAGCAACGACTGAGCAACGATACGATGGAGGCAAAAAACGGCATCACCTTGCCGTCACGCAAGCTCATCGCACAGTCCCTCTGCAGGCGTTCCACCAGCCCAGCCGTCTGAAAAGACACGTCTCGCGGTAGTTTTGGTGGCCTCCCGCGGCACCTGTGAAGCTTGTCCTGATAATATGACGGACTGGGACACTGCATTGACAGCCGAGGCGGGCTCCGAGGAGTTTGAGAAAGCCTTCAAAGACTGTTCCACCATCGAGGACAACTCTGATCAATGGCGTAGATGATGATAGGCACGAACGGCTCACCTCCAATGATCTGCTCGATAGCATCAGTTTTCCACGCTCCTGGTACGACAGTTCCATCCGGTAGACTCGACTGAAGTGGGCCTGTGAATAGAGTACACATTTGTATTCATTTCAATGAGTTTCACCCGTTTTACGTGAAGTGGCGTTATATTCCACGTGAAAAACACATTGAAAAATACATTTTTCGCCAAGTAAAATGTGAAATATGTTTCTCACCAGTATTTTTCATATCACGGGAAAAGCTCCAATACAATGAGATAGACAAAATAAAACTTACTGATAGCCCCTATAGACGGGCAGAAAATGAACATAGAAAGCCGGAGGGAGGAACCTACCGCGTTCCTCTCTAGCGACACAGCTCTGAATCTTGGTCATCTCAGCCATACTGCAAACCGCCAACTCCTTCCCGGTCAACTCCCCCTTGCTGGCTGGGCGATCAGGTAGCGTCGATAAGCCCATGTTCCGGCCAAGGTCAAAGAGGCGACCAGCCATCCGCTGATCTTCTGACGGTCTTTGAGCTCCCTCGCCCAGAATCTGCAACCGCTCAGTTGACAATGTGCAACATCAGGACTATCGTAACATAGACCTCTGCTGGTGAACTACCACGTCGAATAAAAAGTCCATACTATGGGCAACCAGTGTTGGAATATACGTTCGGTTTCCTCAGCTGAGCTCACAAGGTTCCTCACTGATTATAGAAGCTTAAATATGAATCCAGATAAAAATGCACAGAGATCAATTCGGAGTCCTCATATTGTCACCGACTATGTGTGAATTTTCCCACACTGTGAGCGACCGTGAGAAGCGAAGTAAGGCTCACCTGAGCTGCTATGTATTCATCCATCGCTCTTCCGCCTTTATGACAGTGCCGTACTGTACAAGGTACCGTATACCCCGAGCTCACCACTGACGCCGACACAAACTCCCCGCCTAAAAGAACAGCTGATTCTACTGATGGTGATCTACGGACTCACCCATGCCGACGTAGATTCCTGAGGTTTTGCCGTTGGCGAAGAGAGCGAGAGGAGCTCGTTTAGCCACGAGAACACCGGCCTGGGATGCCTTCTCATACAGGACCTGTAACAGGTAATCATCACCAGTGATGGTCTACATCCGATTGACATTCGTCCGCAGTAGTTACTCGGAACGTATTTCGTTCGCCTGGGTGAATAATTCCGATTTTGTGATAATATCGCGCATCAAAATCGGGGGTATGGGACCATACGCTGCTGCCCTGGCACCCACGTCTTCCATCATCATCTCCAGCAATCTCTCCCTAGCCTTTTCACTGAGGAATTCATGAGAGCTCAACAATACTGATTGCAGAGCATTGCCGCCGTCCCGGCAGAACTCCAGCCCAGGGCCGCCCGCAGAAAACAGGACTGACTCGAGGATCTAAAGTAAAAATAAACGCAAGGTTAGTGACTAAGCTACCTCACCCGCTTCAAGTTGTCTTCGTCGCCCATACCCACAGTTTGCGAAGTGTTATCATACGATAGAATACTTCCAGTCACATACCTGATGACTGCATAATCACGATATTCGCCATATTAGCCAAGAAATCAAATTTCCACGCGTTCGCACAATAAAAACGAAAGTAGTTAGTATAGACGTCGTTACTCTCGGTCGTTGGCATGTTCCAAGGACGACAAGGCGGCATAGTTCACAGGCCATTCGAAGTCGGAGGGTCGGCTAAGTTCGCTTGAGGTCATCGCAGCATCACCATCGCCATCAAGGGCTGGCCTGGAGACACAGGCATCCGGTATCGAAAACTTGAGCGTGTTACCTCCTCCGAACCGTCGTAGATTCCACAAGCCGTGGCCGGTCGTCTCCTGCATACCCCGCCCGTATTGTTGTACAGCTGAAAATGACAACAAAAGCGTAACCGCGCCACAAAATTGTCAGCTCCTGCATGTGAAGTGCTCTCACCCGAAGTCTATGACCGCTACGTGGGACGGAGGGGCAGCCAGAGGCGGTGGGGGAGTGGGCGCGTTCGAGGACATTATTCAAATCAGACTGTGAAAGGCACTACCGAAGAAAGAGAAAAATTTTAAAGCTGAGACGATGCCCTTTCATCGCATGTCGCAGAATATTCAGCACGAACATGTGCCTGAAGCCCTGCATGAGATCGTCCTGCAGTCGATACCACACCAAGCGGACTTCGGGACGAACCACCGTGTAGATTGGATATCCATTCGAGAATACCAATATCAATATATAGCTGTCCTCACGTACTATAAGCCGGCCGATCGGCATCAGAGGCATACGAGCAAGCTGGAGCCGTGTTGACTCAGAAGAACGTCCGTCGTATTCCTGTCGTGAACAGTAGAGACAGTCCGTGCTGGTGTAAACCGACCTAGTGGCCGCAGGAACTGCTCATCCGAACCTCTTCTCACGTAGTACATAGAAAAGTGAGTTAGCCCACAGCTTTGAAGATTCTCGCCAACAAAACTGATGACCGAGCCGGAGGGATCTCTTCTTCGCCCGTCCCACTCCCTAACCTTAGTGGCAAACAGCGTCCAGTTGGACATACATATGCGATGACGCCCATCATGCAATACTGTATTATACATCGATTATCTGCTTCCCCCTCGATAATACGGCATGCACACAGCCATTGTTCAATCGTCCTACTCGAGCTATCACCTCAACCTGACGACGCCTACGAAGCAGCTCGTTTAAGTGAAATAGCGTAGACGAAGAGGATGCCCTTATACACTGTACGACCCATGCCCGTACTACTACCCCTCCAGGGCTCCCATTACTCCACTGCAAGCGACTTTCATCACTACCAACGCTGGAGCTGGCTTTGTCCGAGTGTGGAAAATTACCCGCAAGGTGGAACCCTGGCAAACCCAATACCGTAACGATCCGAACGATTGATGAAACACAAGAGACACCTGTATAGCATGAGATTGAAGTGAACATGACAATGAGCATTCATGGCATCACCGCATCCCCAACCGGGCCATTCAAACAAGGAGTATTAGAAGTGAACTACTTCACTACCACACACCTTACTACTACTACTACTACTACTACTACTACTACTACTACTACTACGCCCTACCTTAGTCCCTCCGCATAGGCAGAGTTCTCTCTGAAGTTCACATAGGCGGAGTTCTACCCTTAGTTCTTCCGTTACGCGCGCTATTACAAAATGGTTCTCCACTCCACAACACGACCGATGGTAAGTCCTGTTCCACCCCCTATTGTAGAGACTATCGAATGCTCCTTGTGAACTTCCATGCAGGAAAAGCAGCACCAGTAACCCGCGTTGTTGTAGGAAAGTACTTCAGTCCTGGCTAGTGACCGGGCAGACTGTACTCGGATCCAGCGCATACACCCAGAGTCCTCGAGCTCGTGTCGAGCCGCCATGTCGCATTCCATCACCATCTTCAGTATTCCAGCGTCCTCCTATACATGCCGGCAGCCACTACCGCCTCTACTGAGGTCCGCTTCAGATCGATCGGCTTGACTCCCGCGAATAGACACGCCGCCCTGCATGTGAATCACATACAGCTATGGTTACTGTTCCTCACGAATGTGCCACGCTCAGCCGTCGGATAGAATAACATGGCCAGGGGTTTTCGGCCAACCCCCAATGAGCTGAGGAGGCATCCACCACAGGATGGAGAGCTCAGCTCATGCCGGCGCACTGATGATGGGCGACCCCCAAACTCCGACGTGGAACCGATGAATATCCAATAACACATCTACGGCAGCCCAGTGGTCGTGACCAGCGAAGAACTCAAGTGAAGAGAATCTCGACCGAGCTGGCATACTCCTGGCTCTAATGAGTCTTCTAACCTCCCATAGCATTCTGTTCGATCGGTCACTTCGACACCTCCATCTCCGACCAGCCGTGGAACCATGTGAGGACTACGTCTACTGCATACCTCAAGTGACCTACTCTAGGCTGGGCCTGTGCCGCCCCACATGAATGTAGTGCTATACTCCTTTGCACGCACGCGCACTGCGCACGCGTGCAAAACACCAGCGAGTATACTCAAACAACAACCAAATGCTTCAGCCCGCGATCAGAAGGGTTGGCAAACTAACAGGCAAGCGTGTCATGCTCCACCCGCTACTTAGAGGGTCACTGATGCACCAATTTGAAGTTGTGATGAAGCCACCTGCCGGACCAGCAATCAGTAAATGACCAACAACGAGGATTTACTCGAAGTCTGACTCAAGCAAGTGATCATCGCGATCGACATCGAGCCAGTCAAAGAGCGTGTTCAGATCTGTCTCGGGCGGCATCAGCCGTCGTTTCTCGCAAACCTAGGAGTATTCAAGACGCCATCTCGTTCACTAGGAGATCACCTGCGTGAAGTGGTCCCTCGGTATCCTCCTGCCATGGCTCGTTGTCTCAAACAGTGCTGTCCACCTTTCAGCCGGGTTCGATCCCTTCACTCGGCCCAAATTCCTTACAGCGTTGTTCAAGGCACTACGGAATGCCATCAGGATCTCGCTGGGACGCAACGCCGTTCCCTCTAGGTTGTGGTCAAATAAGTCATAAAAAGTAACGCAGCCGTTCGGATGGAGGTACGTCTGTTCTCGAGGAGGCTCTATCCCCTGGGCCTCGAGAAACGCCCTAGCATAGTCTCCAATGACGTTCGCCTCTTTGCAGGCCACCACAAAAGTATCAAAATCGAGTTTCCCATTGGAACTCCGCGGGTCGAAATAAAGTCGCCAGGCTCGAACGACGTTCCCAGCTTTCCGTCGCGCTAATCTCAGCAGCTTGCTGTGCTCCGACCCTCGGCCTCCACCTTGGGTGATCGCCAAGGAGCTCCGCCTCCTCCGCCTCGCTATCGGTACTGAACTTCGTCGACGCTCAGTAGAGCGGTACAGATTAGGATGGGACTCAGCCAACTCGGAAAGCTCCGACGAAGTGAGCTGGTCCAGCATGAGACCGAAGCAGTTGTCATTGGATGCCTCAGCCGCGCACACTGTGCACTTGACCATGAACGGTCGCAGTAAGTCGGCCATACCAGGCGTGCTCAGGAAGAAGATGATGCCGTCACGATGGCCTTCCCGGCAAGCAACCTCCAAGGCGTACCTATGAGTATATACTATACGCTCCTCGACCTAGACTGGTTTACCCGTAGTCCTTCTGGTCCCCTATACCTTCCGCGAGCATCTCCATCAGTTCTACCTCCCTACTATGCATCACGCGAGGAGCCCATCGGCCAGCATAACGTATCCAATGGACCTGATAGCAAGGAGTGGCTATGAGTGTAAAACGTAGGGCATCACGAATGGCAACCTGCACGAGAACTATGGAGGGAAAGACCACCGAAGTGAGCTGAAGAGCCAAGAGAGGCTCGAACCGATCGCCGCCATGGCCCGAGTCCTAGCGTGAAATTGAGACTGAAACTAGAATTTCTATTTCCCCAACTAGATGATATAGCTGAAATATATCCGTGGTTTTGTTCCAAAGCTTTCCCTTGAAAAGTTATAGCCGAAGCCGTTTCCGTGCAGCCTCTGAAACGAGCATGAAAACCCGTGAAACACCGCGGCTAGTCCCCCGGAGTGCTCACCAATTTAGCCCGGAGATTATCCCGATGCCCCTCACTGTGTCCACCATGGAATATGCCTCTTACCATCTTGGACGACCCATACTCCCCTTTAGCGACCTTCTTCTGCTCTTCCTTTGCCTGAACAGCACCAAAATGCCGTCACCGCACCACGCGTGGACTGTGATCGTTTCCAGTTGGGTCCCTCTTGCCTGTAATTCGTGCGTTCGTCTCTCCAACTCTAAACGTTTCTGTATGGCCCCTTCAATCCGCTGACTGAACTTTCGAGCCCTCCAACTCCGTTGCAGCAACAGAGCTGCTTGCTCACGGTCTTTCTGGGTGTATAGCTTGGCAAAGTCATTATAGGGGCCTGCCATAACCACAGCAACACAGGACCAACAGGGCGGCCACGCACCTCCTGTAAATCGTCCACGGGCCAAGTACTGGCGTCGTCGGTCATCTGTCTCAGTGCCGCGTGCCGCCCATCGCTCCACATCCTTCCTGTAGCCGGCCGAACCATCACTAGGATGCGTCCGTCGAGGACTCTATGAGAAGCTCAGCTGAGAACCGCCCTGGCAGACATACGTTGAGCCACACTCGAACTCGTCGAGCGCTTCTCCTGGTGTTGGCAGCGACTCTCGTCCTGGCACGCTTAGCCTCTGCTTGGTGCTCTCGTAAGGAGTTCTCTATTGCAAACCAGGAAGCGCCGATTTTGCATGGACGGCTTAACTGCGCTCCAGCCGTTTGGCCTTCTTCGCTAAGTACTTAGAGCGATTGTCTGACCAGGCTTGAAGATCCCGAGCTGCTTCATAAGTCAACGTAGACGATACTTGCTCCTCCACTCTGACCATTTAGGCATCCCAGCAGACGTCCTTCCGATCGCCATCCGAACACAGCGGAGCACCCCTAGTTCGATCTAGATCATAATAGCCTATCAATTCACCAACGCCTTTTTGGAAAGCATTCAAACTAAATATTCGCCCAATTGTAGAGATGCCCCGTTGAGATTTACGTTTCTCGAGCTTCTGCCGGCATGTCGAGTACATCCTTTTGAATGTGGTCCCTCACCAACGACGTCATAGAGCTGCTCAGAATCAATTCGGAGGAGGCATCCCCTGAGTTCCATCGGCTCCTATCCGTGCCCCTCACGAGCCTACCATAGCCTCCAGGCCTGTATGTAAGCTGGCGTCCTTGTCTAATCTCAGAGTTGGTATCGTGCAACATCCTCAGCATGGTGAGCCTACCCCAGTTCGTTGTCTTATTGCCTATGTTATGTCTCATTGCTTTCTGGCATCTAAACCAAGAGCCCTCACCTAGGGAGGGCCAAGCAGAATATCCATTCACTACTACTCCCTGACGTCGTGTGAGAAAATATGCACATGGTCAACTACATGTGTAGGTGACATCTGTGGAAATTCTGCGGAAAATTGAGGAAATTCTCATTGGCTAGAGTACACTTCTACCCTAATTTGTATGTAAAATTGTGAGGAGGAAACTCCTGAGCTTAGCTGAGGGAAGCGAACATGTATTCCAACACTGCTACTCTACCAATTTGACCACTCTCGAGCCGCATCACTGAATGCGACGAAGTGCGAATTGGTGTTGAGTTCATAGGTTATCTTTCAGGTTAACTATGGCAAGTTTGACCTGATAAACCTCTTCTCGGTAGCCTCATCCCATCGGAACGGGCAAGCATCGCGAGTGGTAGCCGGCGGTGTCTTCGACCAGCCGCCGTCTCCGTCCATTTCCTCCAGGCACCGCTCCGCCGAGGCTCTCCTCAACTCTCGAGCTCGGCGGGCCGGTTGAATGAACTCCTTCATAGCCTCAGCCACATACTGCGTCTTCAGCAGCTTGCTCAAATGCGGGGCCTTAGCATACTTCCTAGTCTGAACACTGCCCTTACCCAATGAGCCGTGTTGAGGGCCCTACCACACCATCAACATCTCGGGTAACACGTTTGGGCAGGTCTGGTATCTTGAGCCAGGGTAGACCCTTCTCGTTCTCATCTTTCTCCGTATTATACCTGGCAAAGCCCTTTCAGATTTCAAGTCTGATAAACGGCTGAGATATTCACCTCTCCGCGACCCTTTTTCTATCGTCCTGCACTTTGCCGAATCGATCTCCCCATTTCGAATGAGCCTTCTCGAGCGCTTGGCAATTTCGTCGGAACCTCCTTGCCAAACTCGAACTTTCCGTCGCGGAGCGTGCGAGAAATTCAGCGATGTCGTGCTCCAAGTCCGCTGGACACTTGCTCCTGATGAGGTAACGGTCGTGTGGGCCACGGTCCTATGACCATACTAACGTGGGCTGCGGTCCTATGACCATACTATCGCGAGAATGCCGATGTTGATGCGATAGTGTGTCCATTCCGTATGGAGCGCTACTACGGTGACCGTAGTATTACCTATTACGCTTGCGCACTGAAGTTAACATGACCCTAGTACGTGCGCAAGCGAGAGAGTGAATTCAAAGAGATCCTGCCGTCACCAGAACGGAATGGTCCTGACTCACGCAGTCCTCTTACGAAAGCCTCCGCAATTCAGCAGCCTTCATCTCATCCTCCAACGAGCCAAGCGAATCGACCGAATCCGATGCAGCTAAGGACGGGACCGTCCTCGACACTACAATAGTAGTCAGATCAAAATCCTCTACCGAGCGTATGAGCAATAGCCTTCGAAAAGGCAGCGGTGACATCAGGCCCATCCAGGGGTTCATCGGAGGTACTTCCCCTAGGCATTTACTTAATTACACTACACATACCACTCCTCAACGAACTCCCCCGCCAAATTAACCACAAAATCCATCAGTAATTTGCAGAACTTGATGATCCTAAGCGCTGGCTCTACACCACCTTAAGTGGTATTCTGAAGCGTTGTAAAGGGGACATACCACTCCCTCAGGAACTCATGACGACCTTGCTATACTGCGTAACGCGGAACGTGATCACAGTACAATTCTCAGCACCCAACAAATTCTCTCATGATGATGATAGCGACATTACGGAATCAAGCATGTCAGCAAACAGCTACTGGCAGTAGCGACGGGGGTACTCGAAATAGGAATTCGTGTCAGCAAGAAATATCTATTATATCCCCTTCAACTACGCAGTTGAAAGAGGTAAAACTACACAGAGACGAGCCTGTTATAAATACAGTAGTAGCTTGACGGGACGAGCTACGCATAAGGTTGGAACCCTGTTATAAAGATAGC
>NW_003208496.1:161811-163892 GCF_000006405.1 Perkinsus marinus ATCC 50983
CTACATCATTGATCGATGGAAACTTGCCAAGCTCGCTGCGATCGTTTCCTGACTATTGAATTAGCGCTCGCCCGGGAAAATTTGAAACGCCCACGCTTTTTTTCTCATGTCTCCAACTCTACACGGAAGTTCATAGAAATCCTTCATGAGATCGGAACACTCTCATCGTGTCATTTTGGAAAGGCACAAGCATGGGCATACACGCGCTTCTCACTGGGAGGTTAATTACTTTGTCCGTTAAGTCGCGCACTCTCAACAATGAGGGATGTGCGACGTGCTACGATAGAATAGAACAGGAATCAAAGTCGGCTGGACTCACTGCTAAGCCGTGATGTGCTTCGATGAGGCCCCGAACTTGATTGCCACCCAGCAGAGTCAGCCAAGGATTCGCAGCATAATGTGTAGCTTCATCTAACCCTTCGAAATCCTAAACACCAAATAGAAACGGCACGCGTCAATGCGCACTATCCTCGCGAGCACGAGGATAATGAATTTTGATCTGTTCCGTCGAACCAACCTGGCCGAGGTCGAGTGCTTCTTTGATCGCCTTGTCGAGCGGCCTGATGGTCTCTTCAAGTTCCCTCTGTACTTGGGACAACAGTCCTGTCATCGCATGTGCTCGGATGTGCTTCGCATCATGCATCTTCTGTTCGTAAGCAGCTGCGTACCTGAGCCGGGTTTGCCCCCAGGTGTCAGCAACGCTACATCACGTAGCCTTTAGGTAGTTCACCAGTACTTGCCTTTTGATTGGTTTGATCAAGTGGGAATCTTTTGGATGCATTGATCCCCATTGCCTCAACACGTTAGGAAGCCTTTCAACACCACTACGATGAGCAACTGTATGATGCCGATGGACTTCATGAAAGGCACTCGGGTGTGACAACACGACCATTCACTAAGAGGGGTGCCAAGGGACAAGACTGCGACACGGATGTATGCGACGCCCGATCACGGCGAACGCCATATAGTACGTGGGACCCAAGTCCCCAAGAATTGCTTTCAATTCGGCGAGCGTCCATGCTTGTCTTCTTACTAATCGACTTTGATATGTTACAAGAGCTTGCTTATTCATTGAGCAGGTCCCAACACATCGAATGGGACACACATGCAATATGCCCAGTCGGTGATTTTACGTACGACACAATTTGGGTGTGTGAGGATATCGATCAGGCGCGCGCTAAATCGATCGCGCAACTTCGCCGCCAAGTGGAAAAGAGACAACCTAAAACGAGATTTTCGCCAGATAGGCCAAGCCTATGACTCATGGGCTATGAACGCCCTGCATGCTCATAAATTGTATGTTTCTGATGAGCAGGAGTGTTCTGGTGTCTGGAAAACACGGTGCCGTCGGTCCGTTCAAAAATAATCGGTCATTTGTCGCCCATTAGCACTTCCGTTTTCTCGTGGGGAATGTCCCACTTCATCCCCACGGTATACACTGAGTCAACGACGTGGACTCGGGACTCTCATGACCTCTTCGATTACGAGAGCCAACACGTTGTTCGCCGGGACTTCGCTTTGAACCAAACGGTCAGATTCGTGCGGAGAAATGGTAAGCGCTAGAACGTGGTATGTGTCGTCAGCCGGAGAGTCGATTTTCATCGTAGACGACGTTGGTATAGAAGATGCGTCGGTCGATGCGATTCCTTCAAGAGAGGAGTCAGACTATCTCATGAAATGTATCAATTTCGATTCAAGGTACCCATGTTTTGTACAGATGTCCCTGGACGCGGGTGTTATCAGGTTCATGATACAACCCGCAGATAAACAGTCGGGCTCATGTCGGCTGATCCCTAAGAGTCTTTGGCTTGTTGTGAAAGAAGTAAAATTTGCGCTAATTTTGTAGATTATTGACTGACTTTCGACTTCAGCTTGGACCACATACCCTTCTGGAAGGGGACATCATCAAGCTGGGTCGTTTCAAGTTGCGTGTGCGTCAGCTCTGTGCAGACTCCGAGGATCGCTTGGTGATATCCCACCAGTTTTAGGATTTAGAGTGACCACAAATCCTCTCTGCAAGTTCGACCAATTCTGAGCAGCACTGACCCTGCTACCTCGGTAGCTCGATGCGCCCCTCCAGA
>NW_003208496.1:163992-169053 GCF_000006405.1 Perkinsus marinus ATCC 50983
ATTGGGCAGCTGCGTACAAGTGCGGTACTTCAGGTATGAACGGTCAGTCCTCTATGCACTCCAAGGGTGTCTACGTTATCTCCCTCGCGGGTAAGAAGGCACTGAAGCTTGGTAGAGGCCACGAGAGCGACGTGAGAATAGCTGATGTAGGATTATTGTCTCTTCGCAACGTCAGAAATTGACAGCCACGATGCAGGTTTCGATATCTCGTTGGCACGCGACGGTTTCGCTCGCGGACGATGGAAGATTTATTCTAGAAGACCATAATTCGAAGTTCGGAACGCTTGTGGCAATGCGGCGTCCGAAACTGGTCAATGCCTCAACAGGTCCGTTAGTGTATGATTATCTTGCGGTACTGTTTCCCTCTGCATTGGGCGTTCCTCTCCCATGTTCGACCGCCCAGGGGCAAAGCCTTGGGCACTTCAGTTTGCCCGAATACCACGCCGTTGCTTGTGAAAGATGCTCTTTATGGGAGCATCAAATCGAACGCGCCCGGTTTTGTTTTTGCAGAACGGCAGTTCGTTTCAGGCGACGATGTGGCCGATGCGGGAGGGTCAATATTGACACTTCAAGCTGGAAGAACGGTTTTCAGGATAAGCACAAGGAAACCTAGGTGAGTCCGCAATGGGTTCGGCCAGAATCCTCACTTGGTCGTTGACAGGAATGAGGTGTCTGAAGAGACCACGGTACCAACAGAGGGAAACGATACCTTCATCCTGACTGAGAATATGTTGGCTGGTGGTGCACAGTCATTGTAGCTCTATGCTCTGACTGCGACGGGCTCAACAAGATTGTGATTCATTTCTGCGGTTGTAGATTCTGCTCTGAGCTACTGTCCTTCATCGAATTAACTATAATGCGGCTGTAAGTATCACTGTAGTTCAGTGGCCGCGACATACCTCAGTTTAGCTCCCTCGAGTAGCCTCGATGTACAATTGTTTATATAAAGCAGTTAGTACTCAGATGACCCATTTCGTGTGATGTGTTCGACCACTTGAAGCTCGCCGCTTGGCGGAGACCATATTTTTGTCATTCCACAGTTGATTGTTTTGAGTTCGATGGGCCAGTTTACTCGGCCTAGTACCGGGAGTGTCCAAACTGGTGTGTTTGGCTGCGAGAGGATAGTATTCGGTTGTGTTGGGCTCACCTATGCTCATGATCGGTGGCCACTGCCTCGGATGCTCAACCTACCGAACAACAATGACCATCGCACTAACTACGATGTATTGGGGTTTATTTACCACTAGTAGATCTAGAAATCATGTTCAGAAAGGTGTAGAAATCATCCGTAACTATGTCCTCCCTGTGGAGAGTCCCGCGTTGTTCGACCGAGTACGGAACTTCTGAAATATGTGACCACCGAACAAACTTGGAATGAACGACTCTATCGCTTATGAGAAATACAGCCCCCCGACTGCTAGTATCAGATGAGATTAGACCCCGGTTGGAAGAACACCATTTCTTCTCTTTCGCAAGCCTAGCTTCACACCCGAAATTAGATCGCCTTTATCGAGTTGATAGTATCGACAGGTCAAAACTATCCCCTCGATAGTCTGACTTCTTCGGCTTCAACGACACTTCTACCACCAGTCATCAATGGCAACAGCACTGAGATGATTACCAAGATTCACAATGTGGAGTGACTAGTTGCCGGGAGGACCTTATTCGCAATATCCAGAGGTTTGTGGTTACCAATGTTCTTTGAGTTTCAAATCAAGTCGGGTGATTACACCAAATCACGCTCGCATCGAAGCTCTCGTGCCTGGGTCTGAGCCAATGGGGTAAGTCAGAAAACCTGATAATATCCCTAGTCGGAGGACGGCTCCAGGCTCATACCGGAGCTCTCGCGTACACAGGCCGCTAACTTAATGACGAATACGAAAATGAGACATGACACTCCACCCAAGTGCATGATAACACAAGAGGATAATCGAGAGAGAGAAAGGTCATGTTAATCTCATGATGTTGCATCATGTTGACTCGGGGCTAGGCCGATCCTCATCCGTGCTGTAAGAAATATCTTGCCGTCCAACAGTTATGTCATATCCCATAGTTGTCTCACCCCGATCGAAAACCGCGTAATAGCTTCTCAAGAGTGTACTGCCTAGTATCCACAAATCTGACAATAAGGCGCCACCATCAGGAGCGGAGGGCCAGGATTCTCAGGTCTACCTCTACTGTCGAACATCTTCACTCCAGCGAAACCTGGCTCACAGTCCACACTGCTGTTGGTTATATAATACTGCTCCGCCGACAGCGATATTTCGTGGACACTCCCTGCGGATTCACCCTGGAGGAATATGGTAACCTGAACACCGTTCATTGACACCAGCACAAGCAGGGTCGCTGTAACAAGAGGCAGACTTCTGAACTACATTAGGCCCTCTACAGTCGTCCGTCTCAAGAGCACCCATGAGCTCAATGCTGCTGTGCACCGGGCCAACGACGAGGCTCGTCCCAGTATCAACCAGGGCCGAACAAGTGTCATTGCACAGGTGAAGCCGACGACCATCAACGGCTATGTCAATCATGGGAATAACCCATTCCTGGAACGCACAAGCGATCTCTTCAGCGGAACACACTTCACTAGACCTGGCGTCCTGAATGATGCGCTTTCTCCACTGGACTCCACATGATTGCATGGCCACTGGCTATTCGACCGTGTTCAACACTTCCAACTGACAGAGACCCATGAAACCGAGGATTAAAAGAGTGGTAAAAGCCCAGAATGTGCAGCTGGTCGCAGGAGTCGATCAGAGATGGGCCGAACGGATCTATGGGTAGGGTGAAGCCCAATCTGAAATCAAATGGCTGACGCTCCCGCCGTCTCCTTGTCAGTGACTTCACCCGCATATACCGTCCGCTGGCGACATAGCAAACGGGAAGCGACTCTCTCCCACACTAACGCCGAAGGTCACTTCCCTCATTGTTACATTGTCAATCTGACCAGAGAACTCTGAGGATGATCGTCTACTGAAACTCACCTCAATCTTGTCAGTTTCACGCTGAAGCTTGACATTGCCAGTACCATAACGAATCGGAAACTGATGAAACCACGTGAGATAGGGCTCAATATTGGAGCGCCTTACCAATTTGGAATCGTCACTGCTGCGCATACTATGCACGAGGTGCGCGGTGGTCGACAGCGACTCGACAAAGCGCTGAGAACAACCCAGCTATGCTCTTCGGGATTGCCATGAGAGCTTCTACCTTGTGGCGTCGACAAGCAGCGCTGCGACACCTTCGTCCAGGTACCCACAGTGTGGAAGATCCCGTGTCATACACGACTGAGAGAAGAACACACATTCACAGCAACCGAACGAGACCAATAACTAACCCTTGAAGGTCTGCCCTGGAGTTCCAATCTTTATATTCCCATAGAACTCAGCGTTGAAGAAGTTCGTCAATTCCAGAGGTTCCTGAACTAATGACGAAGACCGCATCGCTTTGAAGTTCCTCCGGAGGACTGGGAGCAAGCGAGATGCGCGATCTTCCAGGCAGCTGTATGCACTATACAGCGGCACAATGGCAGACGAGACGGCAGGAATCACGGATCCTAATATCGTGAGGGCGAGCATGGGTCACCTCCTGGGGGAAGCTGCCATCAGCGACGACCATCCCTCAGGTAACTCGACTTAAATGATGGGGGGCACTGTGAGTCAAGTCTCATGAACTGGCCTTGCGAGAGGTCTACGGAATGACTTCGGTCTTGGCTTCACAGATTGGTCGGCGGCGGGCCTCGAGTCGACTTGAAGAGCGTCGGACAGCCGATCGGAACAAACTAGCAGAACGATGCTAAGGGGAACACGAGCCTGACGCCACCATCGATGTCGACCTTACATGAGAGCGAAGATGAGCGCGGCAATAGTCAAGCCCTGGACGAGCTCCTGGCTTAGAGTCCATACATCAAGCTCCGATGCTCGAGGACTGTACGGCATGAGGGTTTGGAAGTTCTAAAACGAAGTGATAATCTGAAATTAGATTTCGGATTGTTGGAATCTGGATGATCGATTTGCCCGTCGATGGGCCGGATTCGGACCTCAAGATACGCCGCGCGTATCTTTCTGTATCCTAGGTTGGTGCAAGCAAGATACAAAAGAGGTCCGGCAGAGGCACACATCGGCTAAATCGATCACTCTCCCAGAACGAAAGCACAACCATCGGTTAGATAGGCTACTCACGAGTACTGGCGGTGCGCCATCATATGATATGATTCATATCTTCGCTTTACTTATTATTGATATCTTACTAACCTCACTTTTCTGTAGTTATGATCATATCAGACTTCCACTCAAGCCCCCTGCTATAACTCCACCCTAATCGACTGGCAACAGCATACAGACGCACCACAGTGCTAGAAAAGTGATCGTAAGCGGAATAAAGGGAATTGTTTGCGACTCGTAGACAACGATGCTCATTCAGGTACTAGACCTCCATCACCAAGGCTCAGTGTGATGTTATTTCGTCGATGTGAGCCGGCTGCCGTGATCCGAAGATAGCGAGTTGTTATTGTATCGCAATGTGTGTTTCCAAGTCATTTCTATGCGACCTAGCGGCCCGTCGATGGTGTTCTCAGCACGTTCCTTAGGCTGTCGAAGTTCTTCCTTATCAATCTCCCATTGGGAAAGACCATTCGGTTAATCTCGACTCGAGATTCTCGAGTCAGCCGCCGCCTAGGATAGTCAACTTCGCGGATTCATCGGTAGATTCGTTCGCTCCATCAAGGCCCATGCAGGGAGCCTCGTTATCGGTCCTTTCAGGCTGAGCTTCAGGTGCTAAAACGGCTACATGATCGGGCCGCCGATCACCATGCCCTATGTAGAGCGCAGCGCCATTGCTAGCAGTCGCCTGTTCGCCTTGTGAGCCGCCATCGGAAGTTAACATGAGTTTTGGGCAGGTAGATAGAGTCGCGTTATTCGTTGACTGATGAATGCTGCGAATCGAGGGCCTAACCCTCTCATCCTGGTACTGTGACCGTTTCTGTAAGGGCTGTGAGAAGCGGTAGGCTGCGAGATAGTTGCCTCCTAGACAGTTAACTTGAGGACCATGAAACCGAGTAGG
>NW_003208496.1:169153-172518 GCF_000006405.1 Perkinsus marinus ATCC 50983
ATCGCCAGACAGTCTTCACCATTCACGACAACTCTTCCGCATTCAAGATAGCAATGCACACTCCCGTCGTGTTTCTTTAGATGGACAAGTAACTGCCTGCCACCGTTATTCTCGACGAATTTTCATCATGGAATCATCTGCAAGATGAGCCTAACTCAAGCTTCATCTCACTTTCCTCACCCAGTAGCTTTCTTAACATAGCAATGTACTTAATCAAAAATGTGTACGTTCGCATGAAGCCCCTTGCCAAGGACTCCTTGTCGGTGACATCAGGAAGTTAGTCGAGTCACTCGCAAGATACCGCCTTCGAATGCTCAGCGATCCGCTTCGCAAGATCAAAGATACTTCAAACTCGACGACTCGTAACAGATTAGAAAACAATCCAAGGCGAATATTTTTCACTAGATGTGGGTGACAGAGACTCAGTTCGTCTTGGTTTTCTTTGCAGCACGAGCTTCCATCTTCTTCTCGTGTTTCAAACTCTTAGAAGTGTGAGACTTCTTTTTGGAGGGCTGAGAGAAAAGCAACATAAAGACAACTTGGCAGACTCGATACTTATTATTTCTAGACGATTACAAAGTCGACATCCTAGCACAAGCGCTTACTCCTTCCTCTTGCTGTATGAGTCTTTTCGTTGCATATGCAGCAATACCGAAGAACGCAGCAAATACGCCAAGCATATACACGGCCTTCTGCAGACTAGTCATCGAGTCGCCGGGAAGGCCTACAGCTCCTCCACTGCTTGCTTCGCCCTAACAACGGAAATGAGTTGAACTTCGAAGAATCTCACGAGATTTTTTTTCTCAGAAACCGTACCCTGAGGATCTCCTCTAAAAGTCCGTACTGTTCAGAAGACATTTGACCGCTAGGTCCGCTGGAGGAATCGGTGTTGAGCATGGCGGTTATTTTCGCATCGTCCTCCAAAAACTTCGCAGGGGACGACTGGTAGTCACCTGACGCAAAACCGCTTGGCAAAGTGAACATAACACACCATAGACCACAAGAGCTTACGCATCAGTTCTGGGGTGATATAAAAATAGCAATTCCGGATCATCCCCATCTGTATGAACTGCATAGCCTGATCGGCTTGGACCTGATCGAGATACCGTAACAAGCCCAACAGGATGAACTCGATTCATCTGAGCGCCGAGCACATCGCGAGACGGGTAGATTATTACACCGTGCTGGTTCATGATCTGGTCGATGGTATCCTTCAGATCTGCTTCATGACGGTTAAAGTGTATCCTCGCGACGGACAAACACGCCGACATCCTGTCTTTTCTTTGAGTGGGAGTTAAATCCTGGTCAACCTGAATATCACAAAACATCACGATAGGACATTTTTCAACGTGCTGTTCTATAAGGCTATTCTGTCCTCAACGAGGCTCCATGCACGAAAACTATCAGTCCCCTGTAGACCTCCGAGTCGCATACTGGGAGCGAGCGCCTCTACAGACACTCGGAGGGGCTCCACACAAGGAGCACTAGGTGTTGTTGACTCGCAGATCGGTAGGAAACGTACCGCATTAGCCTCCTCCTCCTCGCGTTTGGCCTTCTCAATAGGGGATTCGCCAAGGTCTTCATCATCATCATCATCATCGTCCTCTCCCTCGTCATCCTATAACACATCACTCCAAGTACAAACACAAGTCGCAACTCACCAAGTCGTCCGGAGAATCTGCGAACAGCTCGTCAGCATCATCAGGGTCCTCCTCCCCATCTTGTACCTCCACCTGAAGAAAGCTACGCTGTCGAGCCCACGAGCGTGCAACGCCTGGTACCTCAGTCTCCGCTAGCGCGACAGTTGGAGTCTCCGAAAAGAGAACGCCGAGAGTAAGGATTGACAGGAGGAATGACCAGTGGACACGCATACTTGATAATGCAACAATGCACAATTAAAGCCTGGAATTATTTTCCAACAGTCAAATTTTTTTCCGTTGCGCTCCATGGAGATCTTTCTAGCGTACCCACAGCTATGCCCAGGAGTTCCACCGGCATAAGAACTGCTATTAAGTCGCCGAGTAGGAGCCAGTACGGTGTAGGCGGTGCTACTCACCAGTTTAGGCGGAAACTGCTACAAGGTTTCGAGGGGGTTGTTAGACCCGTATGAATTCTATGACAGAACGCATGAAACAAAGTGTCACGCGCCACGAAATTCACGCGCTTGTCACAGGAAGAACGGTCGTCGGCGAGTCGTAACGAGATGGGCAACACTTCGATACCTGTAATGTCTCCTAATTCTACTGTTGAATTGATTCCTTGAGTCCGTCTCTCTACTAGCGTCTCAGCAGCTGGGCCGAGGGGAACTATTCAGAAGGAAGGTCGGCTCCGGAAGGCTAGACGTGGCCAGCGATCACTCCGGCGTAATTGTGTGCGTGCCGGGACTACTCCTAGAGATATTTCCGGACTCTTGATGCCGCTTTTCCAACTTTTGTAACTTTTTCCAACAGGAGTCTTCCGTAAATGCTCACATCCATAACTGGAATCGCTGGTTGTATCCTCACAACTGCTCAACTGCCTCTCGGCGCTCTCCGTCGCAAACTTCGCCGCGATCATCGCAAGTATCTTATGACGGCATCGGCGGCAGTTTTAGTGGAGTTTTGGGTAGGGGTTCGGATAGAACTGCTTTTCAAGAGTCAGTGGCCTTTTATGAGTCCTTCGCAAATTCGGCCCGTTAGCTGTGTCTTTGCATAGGTGACCAGAAAACACGGCATTCTCGCCGGACTCTTCGCTGGAGCTCTCCACTTCGTCGGAAGTCGCTTGGTCATCCCCGGGATCACCGGCGGGATCGGTTCTGGGAAGTCCACGGCGGTCGCATATCTAGAGGCGAAATATAATGTCCAGTGAGAAAGTGGTCGTTTCTCGGGAGGTGTGCATATGTCTCTTCCTCCTCCAGGGTTATCGATGCGGATAAGATAGCTCGAGAAATCATGGAGCCGGGCCGTCCAGCATTTAATGAAGTAGTTGCTTCATTCGGAGACGGAATAGTAACTCCTCAAGGCCAAATCAACAGGCAGAAATTGGGCGAACTTGTAAGCAGGGAACTTCCTAAATGGCATTTCAAGAAGGTCTGCAGTTGTCTTTCCGATGTGTTGCAGTTTCGTGGAAGCAGAACTTTTTGATGGTTATGTTCATGTGTAGGTTTTCGCCGATGCAAAAGCTCGAGCCTTGCTGAATACAATAACTCACAAGCATATAATTATAACTATGCTTTGGCGACTTTTCTCCTATCGTGTGCTTCCCCCCTACAACAAGCCTCCGATAGTGATGGACGTGCCTCTGCTGCTCGAGACGCCGGGGCTTTCGTGGGTCTGCGACCCGGTGGTTGTCGTCTATGTGGACCCCCAAACTCAGTTGGATCGTCT
>NW_003208496.1:172618-184265 GCF_000006405.1 Perkinsus marinus ATCC 50983
ATCCGCAAAGTACTGCAATGCATGTTAGCCCCACCGTTATTGTGTTCTCTCGAGTTCTCGAAAGGAGTATGGCTGACAGTAAGTCCCTTCCCTCTTGAGTCTTCCATCCATATGGATTGCAGACCCCTCAAAGTAGTAGTATACATTTGAATGAAGCGGTGATTGATGTCGACGGTGCTCCTGCAGCTGCTACCATGGACACTGGAGACAATAGCTGACATTTATGCTCACACGCATGCAGTCTCGGATGTCGATGTTTGATCGGTCACTTGGCCGTATATGAAGTTTATTAGTTATCCGCTGCCACTCCAAACTCGGAACACAAGTCGAGACAACCACCGTCCACAACTACATAATTATCTCCCGATTTATCTCTCAACTCGATATTACAGCGAATTTGTCTTTCCTTTCCAAGATCGGTTGGCTGCATATCATCCCTGTCATCATTGAGCATATCATCCGAATGACCCCACTCGAATCACATTGCTACTTGTCGATCCAACTTATTCCTTCGGAATAACCCGGCGGAAAAATTGCGCCAAAGTGTAGACAATTTCGACCGGGTGAAACGCTAACAGTCGAGTCTTCTCATCAAGACATGTCAATTCAGAACCGCCAGTAGATCAGTCACATTGGAATTTCACCTGGTTTACGGAAAGTGGCGTAAAACTCGGCGATATCCGCGCTATGCAGTAGTCGTGAAATATGTTTTTCACTAGCGTTTTCATATCACGGGTGGAACTTTGTTATACAAACATGAATCCTCGCTTACTCACACTACAGCTAAAAGTCTTGTGAGTAGCAATTACCCCAACATAATTCCCCTCAAACCCCTCACATACTAACAACACAACTCTACTCTATCAATTACTTCCAGCCAATATCCCTAGCACCGTTGCAAGAGCCTCAGAGTATGCCAAAAGAAACTTTGCTGTTGCGATGACGAGAGTACAACGCTTACAGCTGGATCTTGGCCTCCTCGGACTCGGGGATGACGTTACGGTCAACAGCGGTTCCTTCCTCAGCGGACTCAGTGTGGAGCTCCATCAAACGGGTGAGGTCGAACTTCGGCTTCTTGAGGATCTTTACCTTACGGATATAGCAATCCTTAAGAGGGTAGATGGAACGAGTCTGCTTCTCGATCTCGGCACCGATGGACTCGGTGACGAAACGCTTGACGAGGTCACTCATGCGGCACTTGGAAGCCTCAGCGGTCATGATGTCAACCATCCTAAATGAAAAAGAAAATGAATTTTACAATTCAACTCTTTGAAGAAAACCCGCATTACTTTCTGCGGATCCTGCGGATCTGAGCAGCGCTGGCATAGCAGTTGGCCTTGACAGACTCCGGGCGCTTCTTGGTGAAGCCGATGGAGAAGAGGCGGAGGATGTAACCATCAGTAGTCTTGACGTCAACGTGGGCCTCGATCAAAGTCTGCCACTTGCGGATGAGCGAGCAGAGCTTGTCACGGGTGAAGTCCATGCCGTGGAAGTCGGTGAGGGCGTTGCGGCCTTGGACCTCCTGGACCTCCAACTTGATCTTACGGAAGGAGTGATCTTCGTTGGAGTTCAAGTCGGCTAGGTTGACCTCGCAAACGCGACCCTTGAGGGCATCAGAGGCAATCTGAAAACAGAAGCATATAACAACCATGAACAGTGAACGATCAACTCGAGAAAGTGAAACGAAACGGGTAAGAATTACTACCTTGGTACCGGTGGTTTTGGTGACCAAAGTCTTGCCGGCCTCGCGGACGGAGAACATAGTAGGCGCCTTCACCGAGTACCACTCCTTCTTGAGGAAGGGATCTCCTCTGAAATAACAAGGACAAATCAAACTATATAATATACCCAGGAACCGAATCCGATGCTTCTATAGAGTTGACAGACCTTGCCACTGTCACTACTACTACCCATTATTACACCTTCTTCTTGCCTCCCTTCTTTCCCTTGGTGAGTCTCTTGTTCTTGCCAACGGCCATGGTGCTGGTGTACGGGGTCGCTACACTAGGTCGGCGCGAACTCTCGATCGATCACGTGATCGATTTTAGTGGAGCGCGGGCGGAGCGAAGCCGCATTTTTTCACTTCTATTCGCGGACTCGACATCATCGTGATGACTACCCAGCACAATACCCCCGGATAAGGTGCTCGTGATACGCTCAGCAGCGTCTCCTTGAATATTGCTTTATCGTATCGATAAATTGTCGATGCTTCGGACAAAAGTTTTTCTTAACAGGTGCTTTATGATGGTTTCCATGACCACGTTCGGATCGGCATGTCAACGTGTTTGCCAAGCCTCATCACACGTCCTCAACGTTTATCGCTGACCCCCCTGCAACTAGTGAACTCAAGTGTAATGTTGGTATAAGAGAATATACGAATATACGCCGCAAACATTCTCCTCCTCCACTGCCATCTCAGTCTGCTCATCGTCGGTCTCCTCCCTCTCTGTTGCTGCTCTCTCGGGCTTCTCTTCCACCACTGCGGTCATAACGCTCTGACCGGTCTTGGCGGGAATCAGAGCGTCTTCTGTAGTAGTCCGACGAACGCCTAGGGTGTTAACAACAGTAATTTACCTAGTGGTAAAACAGTGCATCTAATAACTGCTCATTGTGTACCTGCGAACTACCCGCCGCCGGCCGCCCTCACTACTAGATCTAGCTATTGCGCTAATACTAACGTTAATCCTATGCCCCCCTCCCCTGAAGAGTGGTCACCTGTCATCTCGCCTGCGGTCGCTGCGGTCCCTCGAGTAAGACCGACTTCTACTACTCCTACGATCGCGAGAGGAACGGCGATGTCGGCGGCTGCGGTCCCCGTCACGACTGTCGTAACTGCGGCTCCTCTTATCACCCGAGTAGGACCGGGAACGTGAACGTGATGAGGATGATGACGAGCTGTATCCATATCTGACAGAAAACAACTGCATAGCAGATCGGAACACATGTAGACCCACTTCGCCCTTCGACGTTCTCTACTCCTACTGCGGCTCGACAGCGCGCCATAACTCCTCCGTTTTCCACTTCTGATGAACCAACAGAAATGCACTCCACGCGAGAGAGCAGACCCCACCTATTGAAACCACCACGCTCCCTCGCTGCGTACGCTGAACTTGCACTGGACTTCGCACGAGATCTATACTCAGCCTTCAGCGGTATACCATTCAGCACAACCTGAAAGACGACCGAAGTCTCTAGTCAGGGACCCATCTAGCTTTGGAAAATAACGTCCCCTAGGGTTTGATAACAATGGGGAATATTCGAACATTTACATGGGAAACTGATTGAAGAATGTATTCCTCGCCATCCGTGGAAAATTCAAAATGAGTTCATCCCCGAGAACATTATAAATTCCTGGATGATTCCCTGCCTCCAACTCCTATATTTGATGGTTGAATAATACTAGAGCGTCTGGACGAGAGCTGTGACTACCTCTCCGCTGTCACACGCTGCCAATGCGGCTTGGGCACTGTCCGAACGCTCGTAACGAATGTATGCGGCCATCTCGTTGCGTTTGTCCACAGGTGGTAGCCAACACACTGTGATCTGACATACCACACCTCGCACAAATCGCCACCACCACATGACTCTTACATCGCCGTATTTTTGGAAAACCTGCTTGAGACCGATTCTGTTGGCTGCAGGCGTGAGACCAGCAACGATGTCAATAGCGTTCTGTTGGGCATCGCGAGGCGCCTCCCGACCGAGGCCTGGACGGTAGACTGCCATAGTGAAAAGGAAAGTGACGACAACAACAACAGCAACTGACCTAGAAACTGCCGCCCCTAGAAATGCAAGACCAACGACTCGAGGAGACCAAGTCACAACTCCAACATGCAACGGCCAGAACAGTGTCGTGGCCAATATGACTGCTATGGGCAGATCTTCCAGCGGTCATCTCTAAGGGAAATGGACACAGGACTCGTCAACCACTCAGCACGCTATCAGTTTTAGAGAGTAGCCACAGGTAACGACATGACAAATCTCCAACGTTCCACCACGCTAAACCCACCCACCGAATCTGCCTGGGCCGTAGCCCTCACTCCCACCGACGGCTCCTCCCTATAACAATCATGCTCTATCTCTCACCACTACTCGAGACTGACCTCACCCAGCCCCCGTTGTAAGCCTCCGTCGGAAGGCCTCCAACTGCTCCTCCTCATCACCCACTTCCTGACGCCTCCTATACCGTAACTCCCCCTCCAACCGTTCCACCGCTGACTCTAACAGCTCGATATACTCCCTGTGCTGTTTGCGCTCCTTCCCTAACTTATCCGCCCGAGCCGACACTACTCCGCAGAGTTTCTCCGCTGCTTCGCTCCGCCGTCGAAACCTGGCAAAAACACCCGAGCTGCCACCAAGGCAATACGCCTAGCCACTACATCTCAACCTCTTCCCTCGAAGAGTTCAGACTTTCTGTGAGCGTCAACCGCATCTCCCTCATCTCGCCGTTCAGTCCAACGACCTCCCTCTCGGTCTCCTCCAGCTTTTTTAACAGACGCTTCTACTCAGGAAACGAGTCGTTTTAGACTCCACAATAGTCTTCACCTTCTCCCCTTTCAAAGCCATCACAGCAACCCTCTCCTCCTTGATCTTGTCTGAAGCTCGCAACAGCAGCTGCGCCACCTTACCATCTACACACCACATTCATATTCATATCGGAGTTTCACCCGTTTCACGTGAAGTGGCGTAATACTCTGTGGAAACCCGATATTCGCTATATGCAGTAGTCGTGGAATATATTTTTTCACTACTGTTTTTCATATCACTAGAGTGAAACTCCATCGCATTTATCCAACCAATACAGCAAATGATAATGGAGTTTCACGACCGTGATAAGAAAAACACTAGTGAAAAACACATTTAACGACTATTTCTAGGCGTATTTCGCGTTTTTCACGGAGTTTTACACCACTTCACGTAAAACGGGCCGTGAAACTCCATTATTATATTTAATATTAACCTAATGACGAAATACAGATCAAGTACTCAGAATTTCAGCCAGCCTAGATAGCGTCCCTTCTGGGTCCCCCTCAGCCTCCTCCACAGCCAGCAGTATCTCAGCCGCTTTCCTCTCGAGCAGTTGCTTCTTCGACCGCTCTATCTGCTGAGTACCTCATCCATCTCCCATAACTCAACCTACTTTAGTTTGCCGACTAGCTGAGGCCAACCGACTACTCAAACGTCTTCGATGTTCCTCTTGAAGACCCAACCTCTTCTCCGCCCCAGCCAGCTCGGTTCGTAGAGCCACTCGCTCATCCACGAGCTCTAAAGGAGCCTATGGGACCCTCACCGCCATTCCAACTCACCCACGACCTCCGCCGGAGCTCCCACCACAGATGCCGCACTGATCGGCACCCTCCGTCTCGGTGTTGTTGCCAGGAAACACGAGCGTGGCGACGACCTCCTCTGAAGAAATCTTCTCACAATGCATTTTGATAGTAGCCCTACTACAGCCCCAGGGGGCCCATCGTCCTTCCCTTCACATTCCTCCAGCAGCTCCGTCTGCCTCGTCCTTGTTCGTGCCTGTGCCTCTACTAGACGCCTCTCGAGCTCAGCGCTCGAGCCGCCTTTCTCGGTCGGAGAGTGTCGTGACATCGCCAGCTGTTAAACATGAACTTGGGAGTAAAACCAATATGCACCCAAAACACAACGCACTCTTGATGAGATTCATACAGGCTTTAAAGTGGTTAGGACCAGCAGCTTGCAGGGTACATATATTCCTCGGCCGAAGGTCGTCGATCAGTCATAATACAAGGTTCGATACCTGCTGGGCACCACCCAACTATGCCCCTGCCGAGAATCGATCCGAGGGTCTCCCGATAGACAGACCAGCCACCCACCCACCCACCTCATTCTCCTCTGCCTCTTCGAAGGACCTCCATGGAGTGCTACATCTCATGATGTCGATCCAGTCCCGCGGCGGGTGACACACGAACTTCAGCAGCTCGCGTCTTCGACAATATTGCAATACTAAGTACCTGAGGAAAGTCCCATAAAGCCCCACCCACACCTCCTCCTCCTCCTTACAGGACGTTTCCAATGACCACTGCTCCCAACGTGAAGCCAACCAGCCCCCAGTCAGCATTCACCACAGGTGCGCCCAAAATGAAGCATATGAATACAGAGGGCGGCAAGAGCAGAATAACACAGCCCCAGAAGCCCAAAGGGATCGTATATGGTCGCCATATATCCGGGTTAGTGTAACGCAAATACAGGAAGGCCGCGAACTCTAGCAGCTCCGCAAGGCAGTATCTACTCATGAGTACCATGGACGGTGCCAGCAGCAGCACCCAAAACTCACATGCAATTGAGGAGCTCCACGATATCTAGGAAATCCAAAGTCGTAAGGCTGAGGATGACAACCAGCTGAAGGCAAATCGCAAAGGTAGGGGTCTCGTAGTGGTTACGGTAAGCCAGCTTCTCAGGAAGCCAACCGTGCTCTGCCATAGCCTGACCGTAGTAGGGTAGACCAGCACACTAGTGGACGAGGCTCACCTGTATCTGGTAGGAGTCCGATGACATCTCTGCATGGTACTGCCCTATATTCGATACAGCAGCTGCAAGGACTACCCAGCCGCCCAGGGCCCATCCCCCAACATCATACGCCACCTAAGAGCGGCCCGCTCTACCATCACCAACTACAGCGGCCCTCTCACCTTCCCAAGAAAGCCCGCTTGCCACGCATCGAACGCCTGATCTCCCTTGAGGGCAAATGACCCATCGACCCCTGTAGCGATAGCCAGAGGGAGAATATATGCCAGACAGGTGACACACAGTGCTAGCAGCAACGCCTTAGGCATCGCCGACCGGGCGTTCTCCACCTAACCCCGGGAGAAAGGAGGTGCCCCCATATCGTGACCAACCCTACTACCTCGCCAGCCAAGGTTGACACCGAGTCCCAATAGTTCAGGTTCCAGAAGAGAACATTCAACCACTTCGTCCACTCCATGTCGTTTCGGCCCAACAACCAATTCGATGGCTCCACCTGTGGTACCCCCATGACTATGAACACGATGAATGGCGACAGCACGAAGCACATCATAGCAACAGCAAGCCACCCCACAACCTGAACGACCAGTGCCGAGGCTGATAGGCCCTTAGACGCCCCACCTTGAGCCCTCTATAGTTGACATAACTCAGCGAGAGCGTCAGAATCACAAGGACAATGTTGCTGTACCTAGCAACGGTCCGCGAGTAATTCCTCTTCATACCACTCCCCGTACTACACTCTCTCGTTGAGGATTGGGAAGGCCACAGCTAGATACGTCATGAGCAAGTGTGGGTAGATAGCATTGTCCGTGGCCCCCGACAGCCAGGACCAGAACCCTTCCTGGAAACCCCAGTAGGGCCCAAACGCTGCTGTTACCCAAGACACGTACCTACTCCAATAACGAGCTCAGAGAGCGGTAGAGGCCGTACCCGCAGTTGCTTGGGAAAGTGCTGCTCATCTCAGCAGTGACTAACGCCTCTGGCAAGCACCATACGAATGGAAAAATGAGGAATCCCAGTAGAGCCCAAAACGGCCCACCAGCCGCCACGGCGTCCTCCGTACCAAATGGACCTCCTAGACAAGAAATCCTCATAGACGGAAAATATCTAATACCACTCTTCCAGCAACTTACCAGAAACAGAGTAGAATATGATAGCAACTGCTCCCCACAGCGTTAGAGGTTTCTTCCTGCCCTGTGGTTTAATCATATAGCTCACTGAAGGGGACGTCGGATGGACCAGCAAGGGGCTCCTCAACTCAGCCTCCTCCGCCACAATTGCTTGCGTCTCAGCCTCCTCCCGAGACATCCCACGAGGCCTGACTCGGTCCCCAGAGGGTCGTCGATATAAAGGCTGACAGTCCTCTTGGCCTGCATGGTCGTTGGTGATGACCATTGCCGAGGTATGTTTTTATATTTCCCGCTTTGAGATGGTCCCAATAAGCTTGCTAGTAGTCTTGGCTGGTTGAAGAGTTATGATGACACTCGAACCAATACACTGGAGAGAGAGTCATGAAACTGAACGCATAAGTTCATATATAATGCCGGTCAAGTAACGTTTGCACACTTCTTACTCCGAGAAGTTAAGTCAAGTCACTACGCGCTCGCCCAGGTGATCGATTTGCGACCATGATGATTACTCTGCTCATCCCCACACCTAATACTGAACGGCTATTCAAACTAGCAGCATGATTTAGAACTTGCAAGCTCTTCAGTTCAACGTCAAGTCTTAATAAGGCTGGCCTTAGAAAAGTGAGGGAGAACCCATGGCGAGTAGCAGAGTCCCGTGAAAACTCTTTACGTTGTCACAGTTGCTGACGATATGATCACTAAAACCATGCTATCATATTTGCGAGCCCTTGCCACAGTCAACTCTCACATAGTGTACGTCCTCAGACCGTGCACCCCAGCTTCGTAGTTCTAACAGCTCAACACAGTAATCAAAAACAGCAATAGGAAACTTGACAAGGGCACTGATGAGCCAATAGGCACCATCATGCTTCTCCTTCCTCAGGGGCATGCTCTTCGACCCAGTCGGACCCCATGAGCTCGCATACTATCTTTCTATACTTCGAACAAGTCTTCGCGAGCTCAACCAGACGCTCCTCATCGTGGCGAGCGAGGTACCTGCCCACCAACACTCACCGACGACAAAACCACTATGTCATCCACTCACTCGACGAGCTTGCTGCGAGGTCGTACCGTCTTCCCTGCTATCCCCATACGCTCCATAAAAGCCTGAGTAGTAGCCAACACATAGCCCCTTACCACAATGCAGAACTTACATCAATAACAGACTCACTAGCAGCAACCTTCGTATCGCCGTCGTCATCTCCCACAGAGGCCTCAGACAAGACCTCCAGCTCTACTATGGAATAAGGAACAGGATCGTCCGGAAAGGTAGCCGAGTCTACATCCACGTTGATTGCCTACAGCACAACAGCACTACCTCTCAAGAGGTACCAGACGGACCCTTACGCGGCCGTCCTGCACAGCGTGGTAGGTCGCCCTATGGCTGACGAGCTCCGCAAAAACTTTAAAACCGTCTTCCTCTAGTAGACTACGCAGAGTGCCTTCACCAGATGGGAATAGAAACTGAATACTTTCTGCCACTAGAAGGGACCACAACCCTACCTGTTTAACACTAGCCTCTCCCTCTACCTCGTTGTAAGTCGACGACGACCCACTATGAGAGCCCCTAGAGATAGCAGGTATCTTCATTTCCCAACCTCCATTACGGAGTCGTAACCATTGGTCTTGCCTAAGTATTTGGACACGTCATACCTCCCAATTTCTGTGCCGGCCTTTCCAGACGTGTCACTAAAATCCCAATAACAATCACAGCTTATTCTTCATATTGTAGACTCCGCGCCCTCAGGATAATGATAATAGAATTGCATATTTTACACTATGTAACAACCCAGTTGCCAAGCGTCTCGAATGATAGTAAGCATATTTTCATCTATGCCTATACACGTCCTATCGAAGTGGTACATACACAGCGGCCACCACCGAAACCACATACCTATTTTCATAGTACCCACATTGATAAGAAATCAAGTCCCGCCCCCAGGTCACCTGACCAGCGTCATTTTCCTATCATCCCAATACGTATCGTGCAGTACAACTCGGCGGACAGGGGGCCCAATAGCGGACAGAAACCGGGCCAACTCAGCCGACGACCCAAGGGCTATCTTCCTCTCCACCTCCAGCCGAGCTGCTGCTGCTGTAGTAGTAGTAGTAGCAGACATAATGGGAATACACAAACTACCCGCCTCCTAGTAACATATGTCCACCAATAACATCAGCGATATCATATCTAGTTGTAATATAAATATTCAATAACTGTGTAAAGCCAGGTTCCTGTACATAACCAGAAATTGCATCGATCGTCACCATCACTAACCCCATTTTCAACGCATAAGCAGTCAGATAGTAATAGTAGTAGTACTAGTATCAATGTAGTAGTAAGCTGACCTGTGGACCACATACCACCCCAACGACGCCACAATCGAATATGGACGGAAAAAGTATTGTGGGAGTAGTTTTAATAACGCATACCACCACGAGGGGCCCTGTCGTATCTTTTTATATCATACGAGCTGTCATCGTCATCACCTGCAGAAAAGGAGGAGACCAGTGTTAGATGAATAAATGTTCGCATTCTCAGCTGAGTCCAGAAAAATTTCCTCACTAATTCTACAAGTTTACATACAAATTCGGCTGGAAGCGTACAGAAACCAATGGGAATTTCCTCAAAATTTCAACGAATGTCACCTACACATGTATTTGACTACGTGCATATTTTTCCACCCCGGAGGAGACAAATCCAACCATGACCATACGTGTAGATCTCACCAATATTGCGAGACCCCTCATTTCTGGTGATGCGAAGACGTTCAGTACACCCCTGAATACGTCTATTGTCCAAGGCCTTAATAACATCGTTAACCTGAGCACGAGGACTATCAACAGCAGTAGTGTTGGAATATTCGCTCAACAGCCAACACACGAACTAGAAACGAAAATACCTAAAAGTTTCCGCGAAATTTTCGTACCAAGTAGAGTAGGAGTGTACAGAAAACAACGAGAACTTCCCAAAATTTCCTAAGAATTTTCATATTGTCCCCAACACATGTAGTTGACCATATGCCTATCCCCCCATACTAGACATCACGTGCTCTACCTGTGCAGAATCAGTGTACTCCAGCACACCGCAGCATACTCGGCCCTCCCGGAAGGTTCTGGCGAACGAACAAGAGCTGCCATAGTCCTTGCCTGATTAAAACGCATGAGAGAACTGCCCTCCTCCTAATACCACTCCTTCCCCACCTAGTTGCTTGAGCTCCTGCCAGCTCATGTCCTCTGGAAGGTTCTCCAGTTTCAGCTGTACCGCGCCCCTAGGGGCCCCACCATAGCGACCCGGGCGAGAGGACTCCCTATCACCGTAAAAGCTGACGCCGTTGTCGCCCTCTACACGACGACCACCACGGCCGCCCTCACGGTCCCAGGACCCTTGGGCCTCAGCAGCTCTCGAACGACTTGACGGTGGACTGTAACTGTCGGACTGAATACTTATAGCAATATGATGCTGATGAGCTCACTCAGGGTAGTCTCGACGAGCTGCAATGTCCCTCCCATAGTCGTCTCTGCGGCCCCCACGAGAATCTAAGGGAACTACATCACCAGGAAGGTTACCTCAAGGGCCTACCTTCTCTATACCAATCGCCGCCACTGCCACGCCTATCATAACTCCTCCTGTTTCCAGAAGAGTATCCCTCGTTATAGTTGCCGCCGCCATTCCAACGCCCCCCACCATAGGAGGGTCGTCTCCAGTCCCTGACCATGAACAGACGATCTCGCACTCACTAGCCTCACAGCGACAGCTACCTATTGTAGGAGTCATTGGGACGACGATTCTCAGTGGATTGTCGAGTAGCATGGGCGACCTAAGTGGACCAATAAAGGGTCTAGCAGCGCCCTAAGGGGCTACCTTAATGGTGAACCCACCAAACTTGGTTTGATCGACATCCTCTATAGCATCGGCAGCTGCGGTTTCCGAGTCAACTGGAGGAAGGCGTACGTGTCTCTCGACGACTGGCAGATCTTGACGCCCACGACCCGGCCTGATACCATGTAATTCTATCGGTCCCCTACAA
>NW_003208496.1:184365-185600 GCF_000006405.1 Perkinsus marinus ATCC 50983
AGAATCGCCCACCAACCATCCTGCTAAATGAAGCACTTTTGACATGACACGCATGAACGGACGTTTTACACGGGTTAAAACGACCAAAATCGTCCTTGACGTGCAACCATCACATCATTCGCACCCGACGAACTTGTGCATTAGATTATACCGTCCGAATGATCCAATACGCTCCTCGATCGGGGGGCTCGATCAAGTGGTTGCCGTCGCTGAAAAAATTCCGATTAATAGTAAACTTCTTCCCTTTGCGACATCATAGCCCTGCAGCGTCACGTCCTTATTGTTGTTGATGTAGTTCATGGGTTCATGTTAGAATGTCCATGTAGGAGTATGGGTATTCGGGATCTCCTACTACCACCGCACTACACACCGTGGCGACGAAAAGGCCGGCCAGTGAGCTGCCCACTCAGTGCAGTTTTCCTAGTATGGATGGTAATATTGGTGGAGTTAGCAACAGCGCAAGAGTACACCGGCTACTGCCGTTGGGTCTCACAAGCTGACACTTCCAAGGGCTTCGAGGGGGTCCATGAAGTTTATGTCAACTTTGACAACACCGACCAAACAAGGGGTCTAGTCAGCCTCTACGTGGACATGTCAGCCCGTGGTGAGCCTTCGACCCGGCAGGTCTACCTGTGCCCCGACGAGTTCGCCACTGTCAAGCAGACCTACCCTAATTCGACCAGCCCTGTCAGCATACAGCAGAGTGAAGTCACCATTACGTATAATAGTATGAGCCTGTGTATGAGCAAAGCTTTCAACTTTATGAAGAATACTGGTCTTATCCGAAGAGATACTTCAACTCTCACATATCTCCTCTTGGCACTCAACGAGACATGGTAATAGGCCTTAACAGGGACCAATTTCATATTGTTAAATTTCAGGTTCGTTACTGGTCCCGACTCCAAGGCTGACCGTCTGCCGCTGTACACTGCTGGAAATCATATCCAGCGCTGCTCTAAAGCCACAGGACTGGGCATAAGGCCCATATCTGGGGTATACTGCGCTTCTACGTATTCACTCAATGCCACCAATGCTGATGAGTCCCGACTGGGTGCACTAGGGCAAGGCCTCTTCGTCACGGACTATGCCCCTGTGACAGAGTACCATCCATCGATCTTCGTGGGCGCTTTCAACTTCATAGTGGGCTCTTTCTGGGGGTCGCTCAATCTGACCTCATACGACACGCCCGGCTGGCTCGAAACACTGCCTAGGAATAACCCGTTGACCTACACCAT
>NW_003208496.1:185700-193181 GCF_000006405.1 Perkinsus marinus ATCC 50983
TTTGGTGCTGGTTTCGGCCTAGTGGGCGTAGGCGCCGTTATGGGCCTCCTGAGGAGCTCCAGTAAGTATCTCTACGCTGTCCTTGCCAGTGGGGGAATATATATTTGGTCCATTCGTGGGTTTACGGGGAATTTTATATAAAAACCAATGATAATTTTTCCGGAAATTTCCTCGGAATTTCCATTTTTTTTCACCAACATGTGTAAAAAAACCTCATCCTCTTATTACGGTGAGGGAATCCTCTTCTTCAGCAACGAGCTTGCAAACGGTGTTCCGTCGGCGAGCACTGTGTTCGTTGGAAATTCCTAGTAAGGACTACTCATACCAGTGGGTCATGCAGTGGCTGGTGGCCAACAACGGCAACTATACTCAGCATATAGGTACAGCTGATGTGCTTACCTTTAGGGGGGAGGGGTCCTATCGTGCTCAGGAGTCGAGACTAACCACTGTAAAGATATGGCCGGCCGGATGACGACGTCGTTTGATTTCATCCCTAGTACTGGTCGGCACTTTATGAAGTTTAATGGTACGTGGAGGCACGTCGAATCAGTGTTGGAGTATATGTTTGCTTTTCTCATCTGAATTCGGGAATTTTCTTACTAATTATGGAAGTTTTCATAAGAATTTGGGTAAAAAATTGTACAGAAACCATAAAAAAATTTCCCAAAAATTTTCCCAATATTCCTCCCCCCCCCCCCTATGGAGGCTAACAGGTGCCTGGATGTTGGTGGAGCGGGAAAGGAACAATTCGACGGTGGACATTACTACCGGCTCTCCGTGGGAGACTCTCACACTTACAACACTAGCATGGAACGTTGGGAAATTTGAAGGTATCATCATTTCGCTTCTGCGATGGGTGTTAGTCGCCCTCATCAGAGCTCCTTGTGGAGGCCCAGAGTATGGCGGCGAACAGGGAAGAGGGCAAGACGGTCATATACAATGCTACTGGTCATGAATGGCGTCCCTTTGGGAACCCCAAAACTGTACGGCCATTCGAATCAGGTGAGGATTACAACAAAAATGGGCTTTCTAGCGTGAATAATCGAAGTCTAACAAGCCTAGTGATTTTTCTATAGCGGTTGGTGTGGTCGTTGATATCAGTGATCCTGGACGGCGCAGCTGCTGAGACCATCGCCTCAGACGTGAAGGAGTTCCTCTCTACTGGCTCCTGGTAAGGGCGTCATCCGCGTCTTCTCTCCCCAGTGGTGTAATACATGATGCTCCCTTTCTTCAGCTGAGCTCATCATAGGAGTTTTCACATGATTTCGGGTAGAAATATTCAAAAACCAACAAGAAAAATTTCCTCAGAATTTTCATATTGGCACCAACACATGTTGGTGCCAATATTTTTCCACACTGCCTCTCCCACCCTAGCCGGTCAGGTATCTACAGCGTGGTATACCCTATCGTAGGGGCTACCTATTTTATGGCCCTCCGGGGTGTGGGAAGACCAGCTATATAATGGCTTTGGCTGGCCACATACAGTACTTACTACCTTTCTTTTTTCGCTTCCTGTTACCGTCGTGATAGAATCCATATGAAGGAAAAACGAGTATACACACTGAAATTTTTCGAGTAGTAGAGAAAAACGATCATTCGTCGTAGGAGAAATACTGTATCGGAGTAATGCGTATGAAAAAGTGCCCTTCAAGGCCGTCCTCCTGAGCCGGGTTCGATCCCCAGTCGCGGCGCTCGTCCGTAAGGCGAGTCATTTCTCGAGAATAACATAATACCCCTTAGGATGCAGTAGCACAGCTAGTATAGAATATAATGATATCAATGGAGTTTCACGACCCTAGTGATATGAAAAACACTAGTGAAAAATATATTTCACGAATACTGCATATCACCGCGAATATCGGGTTTTCACAGAGTATTACGACGCCACTTCACGTGAAACGGGTGAAACTCCGATATAGATTGAATATTCGACAACATTTGGTATCAATCCATCTGATTATCTATGTATTATTTTCATAACCTTATAAACATATTATGATGATACATTAATGATAATCTATTTATAAATAGTACCACAGCTAGGCGCTGCTGAGGTACAATATAGCGGTTCTTAACCTCGGCGATCCGACCATGTCCGATGACCGTCTACAGCGCCTTCTAGCCACGGTCCCTCCCAAGTAACCATCACAGACTCTCTGGTCGTGGTGAAGGTGTTCCCCTCAGATGCCTTATCCTTCTCGAAGATGTCGATTGTGTTTTACCGGAGTACGAGCCTTCTGAAAAACCACAAGACCCCCGACGCCAGGGTGACTGGCCATGCTCAGCCGATAGTCTCTGTCGTCCTTCTCCCCCCCAGGCATACGTCCTATGACCTTTTCTGGTCTCCTTAACGCCTTGGACGGTGTGGGGTCTACTGAGGAGCGCCTTGTTTTCATGACTACCAATAGGCCCTCTTTCCTCCCGCCAGTTTTGGTCCGTCCAGGTTGGTGCTATTGCATGTTTAAAGCGGTGGACTGCTGTTATCAGGTAGAGTGGACGTAAAAGTCCACGTCGGCCTGGCGACTCGTGACCAGATGCAGCGAATGTTTATGCGATTCTACCCTGACTCGACTGAATGGGCGGAGGAATTCGCGCGGTGGGTTCGACTTCACAGTAGGAAGTGAGTTTACGCTGAGCTCAGGAAACTCGAGGGGACGCCATTGTCGCTAGCAGACATACAGGGGTATTTTCTTTTCTTCAAGAATGACCCGGAAGGATGTCTGGAGAATGTCGGGGAATTCGCCGAGCGTGTTAAGAGCCAACGGTGAGGTCCTGCTCACTAGTTTTATAGTACCAGTGGATGCATATGTGCGATATGAGAATTCATCATTGCTTTGTTTTCTACTTAACGTCGTTAATAGAAGTCGATGCGTCTCGGGTATTTCATCAGCAGTCGGCTGGAAATGATTTTTCGTTAGAAGCGGGGAAATTATTGAAAATTCGGACCCGTAGTGTTGCATGGGTTCCCTCCTAGGTCTGGCTTGGAAGAAGAAGATCGAAGCACGTCCTCATCCATCCTTACCAAACGAGATGAGAGACCCTCTTCTGACGGTACCACAGAGGAAGCGCGAGATGCCTCGAATAGCATGTCTGCCTCTGCTGGATAGTCCTCCATGGATTGTGTGTGTATTCGACCGTTTCTGGTACGCTTAGATATGACTAAAGTTAATTCAGTTTGGGTAGCAAGAGGTTGTTTGCTACGATCATCATCAGTGCCGTCGTGATGTTCTCTGTACTTTCAAACACTGAGGGGGTTATTGGACAAGCTTGCTGAGTTGGGTTAACTCACCCGATAAGGATGCCCACGTGATCGAACGATTCACTGATGCCTGTTCTGTGCACGGGTGTGTAGTAAACTCGGCATGGCACTTACTCTTGTGATCTTCCAGAGCTCCTCACGTGGGACATTTGGAGCTCAAACACTAGAAAATTAACCGCTAATTTTTTGGCGCGTTTGAACCTTGACAGGGGCGTGTTCTAAAGGGTGGCATACACAAGTTGTGTATTCTATCAATTATTATTCCACAGCTGGTATGCACAGGTGTAGATGAGGTCTCTGTCGTGCCTTCGGGGCGTGATGAAGCGTGTCGTTCGGCAAGAGCGCAATCGGTGGTTGTGATTATAGTTGATCTCAGCTCAGAACCTCCAACACCAGAATGATTCGATCAGAAACGTGAACAGAAACGTTGAATTCGTGCAGAACATGTCAATTCAACTGATTCAATCGCCGCCACCAAGCTGCCCAAGATCTTGATGAACCCCAAGCTCGCGTAAGAGCATCGTCGCATAGCTTCCACGAGGCAGGTAGAACTAAAACCAAGCGAGAGTAACCGGACGCCAGCACCCACTGTGGAATCACATCGAGGAGCATGTTCCGCTTGATGTTTTCTCCCCAGTCAAGTTTCCATTCTTCCTCAGAATGTAGTGCCACCGGCTTCACCACTAGAGGGCGCGCTATGGTTTTAATGACAACTCGGCATCCAACATTAGGGGTGAGGTCGAAGTCGATACCCTCTCGTGCCCATGGACCTATCTCGCCGAGGTTTACTGATTCTTCAATCAGATCGCGATACCTGTCAAAGCAAAGCTACCACCACAGCTATGCTACTGCTGTTTCACCCCAGCTCTCGAATATGCGAGTGGAGAGTAGTGGAGACCCGATGACACTATTTGCCATTGTGTTACGAGCTAATTCATGGCAGAGCACATATAGGGTTGCCAATAGGTTCGGGACTAGCTCCGGATGGGTGAACGACACAGGACACTACTACGAGTAATGCATACGACACTACTCTCCACTGTGTGAAAGGATAACGTACAGTGTTTGAACGTCTACTCCAGCCTCGCGTACAGGGCAACGGTCTGTCGACATACCCAGCAGAGGTATCCGAATGTCAGTCAATGCAAACCTGGAAATGATGCCTTCATAGCAGTGGTGCTCGCACATCGAAGAACTCCATACTTGCGCGCTTCCTCTTCGGACTGGACAAGCGCAAGCTCCTCCAAGTTGTCGCCAGCGCCAACAGCAACGAGGTCGCCCACCTGCACAGTCAAGCCTCCTGTCTTTATACGCCTGAGAAAGTCCGACATAACAGAACAAACTGAATGGAATTTTTTCTTCACCGGCTCGCGAGGCGATTCCATAAGCACGCAGTGTATGCATTGGGGAAAAGATGAATAACACTTCGCGGGAGCCGTTTCACTGCTTGACGATACTTCCAATGTTCACCGTCATCACCAACAATCAGAAGCGCGTCGATCCACCTGCAACGAGTGAGGGAACGAATATCGATTCGAGATTGCCACCAGTTGAGGTCTCTATTGTTCTCAGTGGACAGATGCCTGAGCGACGATACAGCCTTTGCCGAATCGCCATCCAGTAACCATTGCCTGAATACCTAACACGGACCGTAGCCTGGCAGTTCCCCAAACAACCATTGAGGCCACCTCAGCTTGCACAGTGTCGTCCCCTTCCGGTGGCTTCATCCAGTTCCGTATAGCCCTCTTGTAGTCCTTACATAAAATGGCTCCACCGATACGAACCTGTGAAGGACCTGTAAGACACCATTTGCCGAGGTAAACGATCGAACATGTTGAGAGCCTCCGTCCAGGGCCCATCCGAAACGCTGCAGACCAAAGTAGTTGATAAAGCCGACTTTCCGCAGGGACTCCAGCCGCTCCGACGCGCCCTTTTGGACTCCACGAACGCGCACGCGGAAGAAATTCCTGATCACATACATCGGAGTCACCGTTGGACAGAACTCACCTACCCCATGAGCATCCCGTACTGGAGCTTCCGGGACGTGTTATCGGCCTCGAAATTATCAACTTGTGCCCAACCCCGCTTGAGAGTGCTGCATAGATCCTCTATGGAGAACTGGATCTCTGCTGGGCTGTGTGTAGCTGGTAAAGTGGCGAACCTAATACAAGGTGAAAGACCTAGTTAGGTCGCTCCGTGGCACGAGCTACATGTACTGCATGTGTCGTCGTTGACAACATGGAAATTCCGAGGAAATTTTTGGGAAATTCTCATTGGTTTCTGTATACTTCTACTCGAAAACTTTCAAACTCAGCCGAGGAAAGCGACCATGCTGGCACGTACTGATATGTGAGTCCCCTTTTGTCTTTCAACCCAGCGAAGTGCAGAGAGTCCCGTGGGAGTTTCAGCTTTCGCTCGAGATGACTTTGCAATGTGGGCATGTCGATATTCACCTTATGCAAGACGAAGCGCCATCGCGCCCGCCCTGTGAGGCCAGTCTGGGAGTAGGCTCGGCACCAGGACGCTCGAACTGGATACGTCTCCTGACCGTCACACTCGCAGTCGCTGATCAGATCTCAGATTTAAAGCGAACTGACCAGCCACCGTCAATGACAGTGTTGTAATATATGTTTGCTTTCCTCAGCTGATTTTGAGAGTTTCCTCACTAATTGTAGGAGTTTATATACAAACTAGGGTAGAAATGTAAAGTAACCCTCCAGAATTTCCTAAAATTTCCTCAGAATTTTTACATTGTCGCCAACATATGTTTATATTTTTCCATACTCATCGTCACTGTGTGGAAAAATACGCACATGGTCAACTACATATGTTGGTGAAAATATCAGAATTCTCTTTGGTTTCACTGTAAACTCCTATAATTCCTGAGCTCAGCTGAGGAAAGCAAACATATATTTCAACACTGCATCATCGGGCAGAACAAATCCTACTCACTGAAGCAGACTAAGGAGCGTATTCTCTCCTAGGCAAATTCGACAAATCTGCGTTTCTCGTCAACGAATGAGAGTTTTGAGCTGAAACTTTAACAGAGCATAGATATAATGATTAACTATTATATACTCGAATGAAACTCTAATATTCGGAACCGTTACCGAGATCTGAGAAAAACACCACCCAGTTTACACGCATGGTGATTTCACCTGGTCAGCGTTCTCCTCTGAATTGAATGAAAACTGCACTTCCTTTAATTTCAAGCGAATCCTTGCTCTGAAATCTTCAAGATGCGTTTCAGCGGCAACTCCTGGAGGCACTCGGAAACGCATATCCAAAACTTGCGGGGAGTACCTGAAGTAATGCAGTCACGCAGCCGGAAGAAAATCTTCCACTGAGTTTTTCGGCAAGCACAGTAGAGATGTATGCCAAAGCACTCGCATATCGAAATTGACACGCTCGGGAAGATTCCCAGAAAAGGGTTGATAAATTGTAGTTATTTCATTTTCGACGCACCCTTATTACGATCTTTCGTCTTGATATTTTATTTAATGCGTAACCATACCACACCAACCGGAAAACCTCCAAAAACTTATCCACTAGCACTCAGTGCGTGTATGAGTTTATCAAAGTCCAACGCCGAC
This sequence comes from Perkinsus marinus ATCC 50983, assembly GCF_000006405.1. Classification (NCBI taxonomy): domain Eukaryota; phylum Perkinsozoa; order Perkinsida; family Perkinsidae; genus Perkinsus; species Perkinsus marinus. The sequence continues at coordinate 192,553 of NW_003208496.1, forward strand.
AACACAACTATACCGCTCCCGACTGACCCTGCCATATAGAAGCTCATGAACTTCCTCACTCCTTGTCCATCGAGTACTTCAGCAAGCATAGCGCTAGTCTCGGCGTCCGATGACAAGCTCAGCATAGTCTTATCCGCGAAAAACTTAGAGCTCACTGAGCAGACTACCTGGGGGGAACTCATGCTCCTCAGGGAACCATTCAGGAACCTATAATGTTCCCGGGGAGGAACTCACTTTGAATTTTCCACGGATGGCTAGGAATACATTCTTCAATCAGTTTCCCATGTCAATGTTCAAACCCTAGGGGACGTTATTTTTCAAAACTAGATGGGCCCCTGATCCTCACCTCCTCCTCCTCAGTGATTCGGAGCATAGCCCCTCGTATTTTCTTAACGTCACTCTTAGTGAAAGAAGACGCCAGTTCGCATACCAAAACGTGATTCCAAGTAGGAGAGTCAACAACGCCAGCGTTCGCCTGAATATTCACAACTAGGCCGACTGCCTTTCAAGGGCTTCGGCTCACTCTGTGAATGTCGATGACATCCCTATGTTCTTCAGAGCTTCCTCACCACAGCACTCAATGACGACGCTCTTGCCTCGTCGCGCTCATAGAATAACTGACCACGCAG
>NW_003208496.1:193281-195426 GCF_000006405.1 Perkinsus marinus ATCC 50983
CGGGTAGAAGTGTCCTCAAACCAACAAAAAATTCCCAAAAATTTTCCTCACAAAATTTCATATCTCCACTAATACATGTAGTTAACCATGTTCATATTTTCCCACACTTTTGTTAACTACGCTTACCCTTCCCAAAAGGCTTTCCTGAGCTCTTCAGTTGAGTCTGCAGATCCAGGCGAAGGAGTCTCCTCAATGCTATCAATAGGAGCATACGATTCCAACCTGGCCGGCATCAATCCTTCCTCAAAACTTCAAGCAAAAATGGGAATTTTTTTACCCAAAAAATGTCAATTTTCTACTCAGAAAAGGTATTTTTTCAACCAAAAGAGTTCAATTTTTTTACTCGAAAAAGATCAATTTATCTATCTAAAGAAAGTCGATTCTTCCTACTCAGAAAAGGTCATTTTTTAATCAAAAGAGGTCAATTTTTCCTCCCGAAAATCGTGCATGCGGAAGCTCACTTATGCATAGTCTGCATTTGCATGAGTTCCTCCACTTCTTTCCAACCATCTACTCCCGTCTCGAACGGCAGTCGGGCTACTCTACCATCAATACCGACCTCGCGGACTTCCCAATCTTTTATCTACCAGGAAGGCACCCATCGCACAAAAACTCAACTGGTCTCCCGCTGAGTCACTGAATGCTACACTGCTGGGCGAGCGCGATCTCAACATTTTTTAAGACTGTCCCGTTTGCAGTACAGTTGGCCCTCAGCTGAGCTGCGTTAGATATTCGTATATTCTGTAATACTACAAGTAACGTAAATGAGTTATTCATCCCTCGAGTCGAGTGGATTGTGTTAACGGTTACATAATCTTGACATACTTCCCTGATGATGTAACTGTCAGCTCCTTGGCGATCTTCATCTCATTACTGTAGTATTCACCGCTTATCCTTGCCTCGCTCTTGATCAATGTATGGCTACGCACCCGCTGGAATCTTACAAGTTGAGTTCTCCCGCAGTGAACTCAGTATAACACTTGTGACTTTTTCCGTGCATTGCTTTGTACGAAGTTAGTCCTCCACTATTGCGCCGATATATTGCGATATATTACGGAACGCGTCTTTGCTTGTCTAATACGTAGTTGATCCTTCTCCCCATCCTATAACAGTTACCAAAACTGTGACTTTTAGAAAAGCACAAATATTCTGGAAAAAGGCCCGTGCCGGGGATCGAACCCGGACTGCCTGTTCCACATCGATTCAGGCCGCGTCTAGTGACGTGAAGAAGACATTCAACACACATTACCCGATACAGAATAGTCGTGGATCTCTCCTCGAAAACCCCCAGTATGTATATCGTTGCTCCAAAGAGTGCAGTCGATGAATTTATAAAATCAATCTATGTTCATTTTCCTCAGCTGAGCTCGGCAGTTTCCCCACTAACTATAGGAGTTTATACAAGTACTCGGGTAGAAATTTTCAGAAACCCACGAGAATTTCCTGAATTTTCTCATAATTTTCGTGCACTTTGACGTCACCTTCACTTTGACACGACCACCGATGCGCTGCATATCGATGAACTCAGTTATCCCAACACTATCGTACGATGGATAGCTCGGCAGCACTCGCGCTCGACTCCGTTGCCGTACCTATACACAAGAATTAAGTCCTGGTTAAACGATGATACAGGACCTCGCCAGCAACGGGCAGCTTCCATCTATGTGTTGGTCTTGAGCCTCCTTCTTGGGAGCTCGCCACCATGCTACTACTACTACAACATCCTCTGTATGTGGCTCGAAGTACCTGATGCCACTCGGGAAGTCGGGTGAGCATCGAGAGGAGCGAAAACTTGACTGTCGAAAAGCCCAACATTGATCGATCGCGAATGACCTTGTCGAATGAGACTCTCCTAGAACTACCCGAAAAACGGATGCCACAATTGGATTTTTCCCGGCTGAGCAACCGTTATTCGCATAACAATGAAACATTCAACCATACCATCGACAGCATCACCAGGGAGAGCACAAGTGCTTTTCAAAGCCTAGCCGCCATACCGTAATAAGCAATCCAATACTGACCCCTTAAACACTGCACTCTGGCCCCTCATCCTATACTCCACTAAGGCGTGTGTAGTATCATAGACCCGAACGGTTATAGAACGACAGGAAAAGGAAGTTTTTCCCCGTGTAAAATCAACCCAAA
>NW_003208496.1:195526-219309 GCF_000006405.1 Perkinsus marinus ATCC 50983
CTACTACTACTACTACTACTACTACTACTACTACTACTACTACTACTACTACTACTACTACTACTACTACTACTACTACTACTACTACTACTACTACTACTACTACTACTACTACTACTACTACTACTACTACTACTACTACTACTATTACTACTACTACTACTACTACTACTACTACTACTATATACTACCATTTACTACTACTACTACTACTACTACTACTACTACTACCTGGCATCCCAGACGACTAGTGTCCTCCAAGCCCGGTGCGAGATCGAGCAAATCCTCCTCCTCATCAGTGGGTTCAGGGAGGCTATCGAAAAGATCTTGCGATAGGATACAGTGGCAAGTAGAACATGCCATTTGCCCCTGAAATAAATCTGCTCTACTGAGATAGCAAATCTTCCTTACCTCGCAAGCGCCTTCAAGCTCAACGTCATTCAAATGGGCCACATCCAACAACGACCACCCGATGGGAGCCTTCGCGACCTTCTTACTCCCATCGGGATCGACAAATGTGATATTCACACTAGGAAGCCCCTTAGCCGCAGCAGCATCCACATGGAACGCCCGGCTGAGCTTGGCCAGGTGCGTACTCAGGATGACAGACGTGGAACTACTCGCCAGAACAGGGCTCATGCTCCGTATTAAAGTAGATGACATTCCCTTATGGACTCCTATGAAGTTGATAAAACTACGATGAGCTCAATCAATTGCTTCACATATTATCAATGAATAGGCGTTCTCACAAAGCACAAACCATAGGGACGAAAGAAAATGCGAGACGGGTAACGGAAAACTGTTGGAAAAACCGATTCATCGTTTGTAACCATATACCTCGCAGTGTAGTCATTGTAAAATGATATATGCCAAGACCAGGAATCGAACTTGGGTCGTTATAGTGAGAGCCCAACTAACCAACCAACTCATCTAAACAGTAGCGAGAGAAACTCAGGCACATTGGTATTTTCACAATAATGAACTCAGAACCGCATCTTCTTCCCACATCGAGCCATCGCGCGAGCCCTCGCCGAAAAACTAATCTTCTCGCAGTCCAGAAGGATGACCTGCAACACACCACCAACTGAGCCTTCTCACAGTCATTTTAATCTTCCTTTACAACACTAAAGCCTATCTTCAGCAGTGGTTGAACATATACTTGCTTTCCTCAACTGAGCTCAGCAATTTCTTAACTTGTTATGAAAATTTACACACGAATTCAGGTAGAAGTAGACAAAAACCAATAAAAATTTCCCGAAATTTCCTCAGAATTTTTACATTATCCAACACACGTAGTTGACCATATGCATATTTTCCACACTGACCTTCAGTTTGCCCTTACGAGCGGCCACAGCATCAGCAAGCACCTCAACAGAGACATCCGTAAGACCCGGGTTAGCATTCAAGTATAGAGACTCCAGTGTAGTGTTATCCTCCTTGAGAACCTGACCGTAACAATGCCCCCCTTATTCCCCCCTGAAGTTCAAGTAAAAGTCTCGAAAGAAATCCAGAACCAACTCAGTACAACATGTGATAAGCATGACTATAAACCTAACACATGCTACGAGTCAGGCATTACAGTAGACAGTAGCAGTAGTAGCATAACAGTGTAATAAGCATGACAGTAGACCCAAGAGCCTAGCACTGTTAAAGAGTATTGACCACGATACCACCACTTCTAATCCAATACAGGTTGAGCTAGATGCGGTATGACTCATACAATTAATACCTTGGCTAAAGCAACGACACCCTCGTCGGTTAGTTTGTTCTTCCGCATCTCCAACAATCGCAACTTATTATTCGTCTTCAGCGCTTCGGTGATGTACCCTGACAACAAGAACACAGCTAACGAACTTCCATCCGGGAGATCCCCGGTTCGATCCCCGCACCCGACATATCTCACCTAGTCCCTCATCAGTCATATTAACTCCTGATACAAGCAAAGTCTCCAAGGGATGCCCATTGCTTGCTCGTCCCAAAACCTACACCAATACCCATAAAAAACCCCATTCTGGCAGTGTGGGAAAATATGTTGATGACAATAAGAAAATTCTGAGGAAAATTCTTACACTATTAATTTTTTTCGCGATTTTTAGCAAATTTCTGTATACTTCTAGCCAAATTCGCATGTAAACTTTTATAATTACTGAGAAAACTACAAACTTCAGCTGAGGAAAGCCGACGCGTGCTGACGAGTTCATCAGAACCTACTCTGAATCTTTCACGATCAACCTTTAGATACTCTCACATTTTCCGGATAACTCCCATACACTTTTTTTCACATACCCTACCCTTCTTCTTACATGCTCAGCTATGGCCTTCACTCCAAGGTCGCCCATACGTGGGTTGTTGTTGATATCGAGCATTTCACAGTCAGCATTTTGGAATCTAACACGAAACACATCTTCCAACGCCAGACTGGTGATACCGTACCGGAGCATCTTAGCAATAACAAGAGCATCCATATCAGTCAGGTCCTTAGCATCAACGTGTATGAATGCTTTACCTCCCATCAACTGCCCAATACGCTTTCTGATCAACAACATAACAAATACGCTATTTGCTATTTGAAATACCTCATCTACACCTTCTCTCGATCCCTCCTAAGAATAGCCACTTCAAGTTCATACATTGCCGTTTCAATTTCTCGTGATCGCTTTTTTCCGTTTTTTATTTTTCCATTTCAATTTCTCGTGATCCCTATTTTTCCGTTTTTGATTGGCATTTTCCATTTCAATTTCTAGTGATCGCTATTTTTCCGTTTTTGATTGACATTTTTCCATTTCAATTTCTGGTGATCGCTACTTTTTCCGTTTCCGTTTAACATCTCTCCATTTCAACGAGTAGTGTGAATGAACTTACATGCCAATCTTGTCGTTCAAAGCCGCCGCAAATTTCTTGGCATTTCCCGAAAGATCGTACTGCACTGCGAGACAGTCTTCAGTGGATCCTCCCAGCCAATCTTCACATTGCTCGATAACGAAATCCGCTATTTGGCCTGAGCCGAAGTGTGAGGAAACATATGCACATCGTTAACTACGTTTGTTGATGACAATATGACGGAAAATCTGCGGAAATTCGGAAAATTTCTTTTTGGTTTCCGTACATTTCTACCCGAATTCGTATGTGAACTTCTATAGACAATAAGAAAACTCCTTAGCTCAACTGGCTGTGAGTAGTATCTTCCAAAATACTCCGCTGCCCTACCGGGCTCTTTGATCTCCTCTGTAAGATTCGCCGGTTCCGTATCTTCCTTTTTCGTGGGTACAACCTCAAGATTCATCCCAGCGGCGGCTGGAGTCTGGCAAGCCAGTAAGTTGCCCTCCACTCCATCGAAATGTACCTATCAGTTCATCAACAATCATAACTCTAGTTCGACCAAATACTATAGCCGCTGTAGTATAGCCTTGATCCAAAGAATACAGCATTTCCAGATCAAATCTTTTTTTTACTCATTTGCTGAATGTTTTACCTTTTTCGTTACCATTTTACCCATGATTCTAAGAAGATCCCAAGAAAATTATCGTTATCCCCGGTTTATTTGCAAGTTTATGAGTTTAATTCAACCAAGGCCGCGCGAAATTCAACCTAGAAACGCTGTAGACCACCGATAAAAACACAAATAAACTCATAAGCCGTTGCTTCCACTACCGTAAAAAGCATACCCGTAAGCCCTATAGTACAAAACAAAATAAAATTGTCCGTGATGAGCGAATAGGCTTTATACCAGACCCACTACGATGGATAGTCATACCAGGTTGAAGCCTTCATCCCTGCCTTACCGTGCACTGCTTGCATTCTCCTTTACCACCGCATTCACTGTCTATCGGTATCCGCAGATGCTGTAGCATAGTCAACACGCTCTTGTGAGTAAATGCCGGTATAGTGTTCCAGTCGTACCTACAGCAGCAACCATCACAGTGAACCAACCAACAACACTCCATCACGAATAACGCTGACGTCCTGTGGGAATATATGCACATGGTCAACTACATGTGTAGGTGACATTTGAGGAAATTCTGAGGGGAATTGAGCAAGAATTCTCATTGGTTTCTGCACACTTCTACCCAAATTTGCATCTAAACCTCTATAATTAGTGAGGAAACTCCTGAGCTCAGCTGAGAAAAGCGAACATATATTCATTCAACTCTGGCGGCTGAGGATGCTAGACGGCGAATGTACTTAGATCTATAAACACCCAAAAGCTCACTCTTTTCCATTGACAGTTATCACAGGCTTCTCTTCCTGGCCCTCTCCCATGGTCATCCAGTGCGTATCGGGATTGCCCTGGGGGGCTGGTGACGGCAGCCTACGCTTTTTGCTCATCATACGGACCAGCGCCCCTCGAGGAGCGAAGCTAGGCAATCTGTGCAGTGTGGACAACATAAGTAATGAAACAAAAACAACAGGTAATAGTAACTGCAGCTACATCACAGATATCGAAACTCGCCAACACAACACCATCCACTATCAATAGCTGCATCAAGGCGACTAAGAGCCTTACCTCGATAGCGACTGGGAGAGAGTAATACTACAAACTGTAAGATCTCCCTACTACCACTATCATGAGGAAAACTAAAATGCTCAGCCCCACAACTCCTCCACTATTCTCTTTTCTGCCCTCATCTTGTCCACATCTGCGCCTATCCTGCCAAGTGCTTCTATAACACTTCGACCCATGGACTGACTACCGCATATGAACACATAAGCGTCACCTTGCAGAGCCTCTTGAAGATCAGCCTTGGCAGTCGTTGCGATCAGATCCTGAACGTAGATCTTCTCAGCTTGATCCCGGGAAAACGCTGTGAACAATTTGCACCCCGACTCCTCCGCAAACTTCTTAGTCTCATCAGCATAGATCCAATCCTTGTCCCGGTAGCGACAGCCGAACAACATAATCTTCTTCGCAGCCGGTCGGGGCTTGATCGTGAACTCTCTCATGAACGCTCGCATCGGAGCAATGCCCGTCCCCGCTGATATCATGATGATAGGCGCGGTCGGATTCGCTGGCAGTCGGAAGCTCGACGCCCGGACCTGCACCCACATCTTGTCACCAGGTCTAACCGAGGTGCAGAGATGCTGAGTAGTGACTCCTCTAAAGGGACCCTTGTCGGACCTTGCATGGTGTATTAGACCAACAGTGGTCGATATCATCTTCGGATGCTCGAGATTTGACGAAGAGATGGTATAAGCCCGACACTTCTGCCTCGGGACTATTTGGAGAAACTCTCCCATGCTTATTGGCGAGGCCCTGAAGGTCTCACAGGTAACCTCCGTAACAGTGACAAGTTCTCCCTTCCACTTCATCATCAGCTCATCTGGATCCAACGCCCCTCCCTCAGTAGAGCACATATCCCTAGTAAACGCCTTCGTAGGGTGACCATTCAGATCGCAATACAGTGTGAGAGCATCTCGAAGAGTACAAGGCGTCGGGAAGGGTTTCTTGACGATAGTCTTAGTGCACGCCAACGTTCTCGTGAAGCCCACATACATATCGAGCATGTCTTCACACCCAAACCGTTCAGCAATAGCCTGGACCTCCCATTCGGGATTCCGTGGGAGAATTTCCAAGTTATCAGCCGTTCTATACCGAGCTGTTGGCAAGGACGATATGTCGACATCCAAATGGACTGTCGTCAACCCCTCCTCAGGCACGGGTTCTTGTCGAAGCTCTCTTATGTCCTTCACAGTAGCCTCATCAGCGGTGAAGTAAAACTTGGAAATAACATCCATTCCACCACCATGCACTGTAGCATCATAAGGCAGGCTACTCTTAGTCTTCTCAAAATGCGCAACAAGATTCAACTTGTTCCTCACGTCTGGCAGCTCCCTCTTCCCGTCAACAGAAGCGCTAGAGGCAGTACGCCCTCGAACGCCCATCATCATCGCCATGACAGCATCCCACAGGCCCTCGTCCTTCCACTTAGCGAAGTCTTCATCGATGTCCGCGTCATCATCTCCCAAACCGAGATCGTGAATCCGAGTTGCGCCGAGGTCTGCCAACTTGGAGTCGATTTCCTTCGCAAAATGGTTGAAGTGAACGTACTGTCTATTACCGAGACCCATCACGGTGAACCTGAACGATGAAGAATGACGAACGCCTTCGCCAACTGAAAGATTCTGCGACATAGGGTAGATCTATTCTCTCCATGCGACCCTAATTATTACTTCATATCTGCCAAACAGCCCGGCTGGGCGTCTTTCGATAGCCAATTGGCAAACTCAGAGGCGTTGTCAGTCGGATCCCCTTCACCATAGGTGGCAGCTACTATGATGACGTTCTTATGCTCAACGAACGTGTCCGGATCGAATTCCTCAAAGTCGATGACTTCCGTATGGAGACCCATCTCTTGGGCCTCTTCAGAGAGCTCGTTTGCGAAGCCTTCAGCCGTGCCAGTTTGCGACGCAAAGTAAATGTATATTTTATGCGCATCATCGTCGGGTATTTCAACTGCTCCCACCGAGACCTTCTTCGCCGAGGCGGGTTTTTGGTTTCGAAATCTGTGATACACGAAATAGCTGACGACCGCTAGCCCAGCAGTGGTAATGGCCGCCACTGGTATCGCATAATGATCTGCTACGCCAGCTGGCATCAGTAAATTGAGGAAGAGATGAGTAAAACCCCAGTAAGATAAACGAATCCTGATAACACCAATAACAATGGAACGAGCGTCGTTACCAACACCGCTTGTACACTCATCTAGCAACTCCACTACTCGATTAGATCTACCAACATTGATATATGTCCTAGTGTAGCCCAGAACAAATTGTTATAGCCCCATCACAAACGTTGTTATTAATTCCACTCGTGGAATTATTTTCTCTGTGAAAACAGTTGTGAATAAATTACCCACTTTTACATCGTCCTATCAAAATTACTGTACTAAGGCATATCTTGGGGTGGTGGCAGAGGCGCCCCGTCCGATGGATTCGATTGTAGTGAGCCATATATTGGGTTGGCATAGGTGCCCCATCCGATGGAATTGATTGTACTGATGAATATATTGGGTTGGCATAGGTGCCCCATCCGATGGAATTGATTGTACTGATGAATATATTGGGTTGGCATAGGTGCCCCATCCGATGGAATTGATTGTACTGATGAATATATTGGGTTGGCATAGGTGCCCCATCCGATGGAATTGATTGTACTGATGAATATATTGTCGCCAAACGGCGAGCGCATAAGTGATGAGCACGCAAGTGCATAGCGAAGTTTGTTAAGCTGACCAGTAGTCGTTCTGTTCTTTCATTGGAGTCTTTGAGGAAAGTGTCATGGTAATATCATTATCATTTTCGTGCTTTTTCGTCCATGCCTGGTGTTGTGTACTGAGGAATATTTTGGGTTGGCATAGGTGCCCCATCCGATGGAATTGATTGTACTGAGGAATATTTCGGGTTGGCATAGGTGCCTCATCCGATGGAATTGATTGTACTGAGGAATATTTTGGGTTGGCATATTTGACCCGCCTGATGGAATTGATGTCACTAAAGGCAAAATAGAGCTTTGAAAGGCGCACCTGGTGACACACATAGACGGTTAGTTGACGAGGCTGTGCCACCATCTGACAGTCAGATATTGCTATGAGCATACTATGATTGGAGCGACCCTGGGTGACCCAGGCTAAGTTAACTGACCCAGGCTGGGTCAATGTGAACTTAATGGTTTTAATGGTTGATGTATGATAATGTGAACTTCACATGGGTCACTGGCCCATGTAAAGTTCACATTGTGGACTCAATGAGCTCGGTGATGATATTAATAGTGGTTATGATACTTAGATAACCTCCATGAAGTAAAGTACCTCGCTCCACAAAGGAGCAAAGCTGTGCGCTTACAAGCAGCACGATGTGGTGCACTGCACGCATGAAAAACAGCAATGACTGGTGATATCATTAAGCTGGGTAGACAGCTCAGTTGAGCTGAAATGAGACTCAATAGTAGTGTCTCATTCCAGTAGCACATACTAGTGTTGAACGGCACGGTGCAGGTGCCCAATAGTAGAGTTATTGCCTCGTTGTATCCCTTGCATTCGTACCCTTATGATAGGGGTCTTATCCGTACCTCTCAATGAGAGGCCCTCATTGGTGCATTATTTCAATGGTCCGAGAGCACCCTATAGATGGGCAACTGTACGGAATCCGATACAGACCCGTAACTCGTACTATTCGAGATAGTCCTCGGGACATGCGGAATCCAGTGAGTTTCGCGCAAGCGATGTACAGATAGGCAGCGGGCAACTTCTCAACCCCTAATTCCATATCATTTCCGCAGTGTACTCTAAACAACACGCTGAAGTCAGCAACCAGTGTGCCACATATCTCATTAACAGCGTCGGCATAACATATGTTCAATGAACATCGTTCATAATAGTGTCCAAGGAGTCAGTTAGCCGATGGCCTGAGCACAAGTCCTAAGCCAACTTGACTGGCTCGTCGTTACCGAACTTCGCATATGTCAACGACGTAACGTGACGTTACCCATGGCTTATCCAGGAGGACATTACCGGCGCACGCACCGCTTTCACCCGAACGAATCGCGCACCTCAAAGTCTGAAGTGCTTCCAGTTTGAGTATCTCAAATTTAAATTCTCGAGACTCAAATTGCCTCTCGAACTTCGGGATCTTCGGGATTAGCTCGATTCGATCCTTTCGGGAAGGATGTCGAGTTCGCGGACGGTGTAACACGGTGCTACTACCACCATTGATGTTGCCGTATAAGTGCGACTCAATGCTCTGATAGCGAAAGGGGGAAAGACGCCGCCGAACCTTAAACGACGCCAAAGGAACGTCATGCCTATATTCGCGTCGTCAGCAACCGTGCTCGAGGACCTCGAGGCAACTCCAGTCGAGATAAGCAAAATCTCTTGTTGATGTACGAGTGTCGATGTGCGAGGAATCACTTTAACAAAATTCAATGGTTTTTAATGTAGACTCCAAGTTACCTATGAAACCCAAAGGGAAAGTCACAGATCGAAGCAAAAGTCTTGGTGAAGGGTCTGACATTCCACTGAAAAAGTAGATAGTCCTGCCAAGTAGACTCTATCCTCCTACTCTGCATGTCCTTCCAGTGTGACCAGACCGCTTCGATGAAGCTTTCATAGTTACTGTTGATGTTACTAGCTGCACCAAGGCTCGAGATAGTTGGGCCCTGCTCGCTGATACGCATGAGGCGAGTCAAGGTGACGCCCGACAAGAGATGGTGATCTTCAGCCAAGCCCGTGGTTGTGTCGAAGCACCGTTACGCGCAGCGGTGGTCCTCCCTATGAGGACTCGGGTAACTAGTGGGAGTAACCGAGGTACCATGGGTTGACTCCCTTTCTGCACACTGCGCATGAGAAGCATGACTCGTCTTTTCCTTAACACGTCTACGACGTACCTTGACTATAACATCAGTGTCACGATTACGTGGCACTTCGGTAGTCTTTCCTGAACGTGTAACAACCATTCCGAACTCAGATAACTCAAAGCTAGACTCTGTGAATATATATCGACAATCCGTAGCGACAACCTTAGTCCTCAGATGACTCAAAAACCCTAAATCCATAAGGGTTCGCAAAACCATAGCGAATGATCCAGTGCCCAATAGAGTGCAATCAATGGTCACAAAACTATAGCAACACAATGAAGACCCTATTATCCATATCCTCCTCATATAGATATGGATCCCTATGTAAGCTAGTATAAGTCAGTAACTAGTAAAAGCCTTGTATAGAACTTATACCGGACTCAACTCAGCCTACTCAACTTATAAAAGCCTATACGTAAACACACAGCAGCGTGAAAGCAGCACGCATGTACATAAAGTAGCGCTCGCCTATGACCGGCATCACAAAATCCTTAGTGTCATACCTCGCGCCGTACGGACGCGCGCACCGTTCCACGGATGCCGTGGAGCTAAGTAGGCACATCACGATGGCACACATCTTGGCATGGTTCGGATACAAAGAAATCAGACGAGGTCCTCGTCTGATTTCTTGTCCTCGTCACGAGGATTACCCAAGAAGTGACCATGGAAGTCTCCGTCATCAGGTAGAGGCGAGTGCCCAACTTGGGCAGCCCAAGATCTGTCCTGAGAGAAGACGTGTACATGCGTGCAGCACCCAACAAACTAAGATGGCCCGGCACTTGAGTGCACCTCAGTGGTGCGCGAGTCGTTGTTCTGTACGCACTCAGGGTTCCCGTAAATGCACCTGAAGTACGCAGCGAGCACCTGGATAAAGCCCTGGTAACGTCATTATAAATGAATCCAAGAACGGTTCTTGAAGAACCACTTGCCCATTATGGTGAAATTCTCATCACTGGTCTTAGTGCTAGCTTAACCCTTTCGACCAACTTCTCTCCCGCATGTCACCTCAATTCAAGATCATGCTGACTTTAAAAATCGCCGTAACTAAACCATAGTGAGTAACGACTCTTTTCTCCCTTCTCTATAGCCTGTAGTATATCGGAGAAGACCGTCAGCGCTCTCCCGTTCCCATAATTGTGCCCCTCTTCGGCTATACCTTCGCATGAGGTGCGCTCTCCTTTGTCTACTAATAGTGAAAATAGAGCATAGCCAAATCAGCAGAACCTAGGAATAGTCTTCCGTTAATCCGGCCTTTCTCGTTCTTCTCCGCTGAGCGGTCTAGTTCAGCGTTGCTATCGCGCGCAGCCTCGATCAATTTGATCGTCAGGCTGACGTCAGCTGAGCTCGTGGGGAGGCCGAAGAGGCTGGGAGGGCTAGGCTTCGATCGAGATGTCTTCATCCGAGCTTCCTGAGCCTGTGACCCTGAGCAATAAATTCTACCTCAGAAGTTCTGAGTCAGAACGAGAACGCCGACTCCCGACTCACTCGTTTCCATCTCGATCACTGGCGAACTCTCCACCTTTTCCCCAAGGATCTTCGACGCCTTCGGTAGCCGAGCCTCGATGGTTGAGGACAGTCTGGCGGACGCGTGCAAGGTCACATACGTGCCGTGTACAGTATATGATGCACCCTTCCCAGTCGAACGGGTCGATTGTGCGCCCACATCGTCTCGAGTCGAGACTCCTCCGGAGCAGCCATGTCATACGATCCGAAGACGACGGTCGCCGACACGATGGGGGCCGTATTCCGAGCCTGCTCCTCGCAGGGTCAACCGCTGCAATGTACCGAGCGCCTCTTTCTTGCAGGGTCGAGAGCTGCAAGAGCCCGAGCGCCTCTTTCTTACAGGGTCAACCGCTGCAACAGCCCGAGCGCCCATGTTGGTCACCAGAGCTTCCCGGATGTGAAGTACCGGGAAAGGGCTAGGGGTTTAGTACTTACTGCCTCGTCTCTCACGGTCGCAAATCCTTGAGCTTCGACTTGCTCCCACAGGTCCAGATACTGCAGCCATCTCATAGCCAAAGTGGCTGCCCCGTAGGAGGTGTTGTAGCCTCCTCGACTGAGCTCACATTTCTTTCCCATTTCCTTCCGGAAAGAAATGCAAAGAATGGATAGCAAGGAACTATCGCTTTGTTTCCAGTGGAAACTTTCCACGAAACAAAGAAACCCGAAAATTTCGGGTGGGGTTTCGGAGCACATTTCTTCCGCTGCTACCTCGATAATATGAATCGCTCTCCATCCGTACTTTCAGAGGAATCCTCCACGAATGAATTTGGTAATGGGCGCAATAAATTTTGGGCGCGCGCGAAAATTGTCGCAATTCACAGGAATCTTAATGTTGAGGAATTGCAAGTGCCCGCGAGTAGTCGAAGAGGATTGTATCTCCCCTTTCACACCACAAGATGTCATGAATAACATGTCCGATGAAGGAAGGGTGATATGTACATTATCGCATTTCGAGGAGAGCATGTGCCTCGACAGTGTCGATCATGCCTGGTACGGGATAGTCCTCGAGTTGGTCATAATCTTCTACTGCTTCGGTATGCTATCCTTTGCTGCTGACCACCTGTGCAACTCCATGGAGACTCTCTGTGACCACTGGGACGTTCCTGAGGATGTTGGTGGTGCCACATTCATGGCCTTAGGCGGAGCGGTTCCCGAACTTACCGTCAACTCTGTGGCGACTATGAAGTCCCTATTGAAACAGTCGCGCACCGACCACCCCGAAGATGTAACCGAAGCCGAGTTGGGCGTCGGAGCCATCCTGGGCAGCGGCCTGATAGCCTTCCTTGCCATCCCCGCTCTGTGCGCCCTCGTCACCCTAGACGGGCGGCCCCTGGCCCTCAAGAGGGGCCCTCTTACTCGAGACATATGCTTCTACATGCTGGCACTAGGTCTGTTGATGTGGGCTCTCCGGAGAGGGGTCGACTTGGCAATATCCTCTCTCGAACTGCTCACTTACGTCATCTACGTTCTGGTCCTATGCTATGCACGTAAAGTCAACGCCTGGTACAAGCAGTGGAAGGTGAGTCACGTCAGCAACCCCAGAGTCCTTTTTGCCAAGGAGTCCACCTCCATTTTCCGAGAGCGTTACGACTCCCAGCGATCGCAGCCGTTACTTCAGTCTGCCCATCGGCCTCGGAAAAAGCGTGTGCCTTCTCCTAAGAGCGTTGTCGTAGCGTTGATGTCGCCATTGAAATGGGCTGTTGATGAGACCTGCCCCGACTGTAGAATATACCAACCTCGGGAAGGTCTTTACCCTCTGACTTTCATCGCATCCTTCCTTTGGATAACCCTGGCCTCGTTCATCCTTGGGACTGTAGTAGATCGCTGGGTAGTCCTACTAGGGCAGCCCTCAAGCATGGGGTATTTTGGTCTCATCTTGGTCGCTGTAGGAGCTGAGATTCCTGATACCGTCAATGCCATTACAGTAGCCAGTCGGGGGTATGGCTCTATGGCAGCTTCAGCGTGTATGGGCTCTCAGATCATTAACATCTGTGTGGGCTTGGGCTTGCCCTGGACGCTAGCATGCCTTGCAGGAGGCTCTATACCCGTGGACAAGCGAAGTTCTTTCCTCTTTGACACGTCCATCGTCATACTAGCCTCTGTCTTCGGGCTACTCCTTTTCACTGTCGGCGTTGCTGTGTTAAAGCGCTACCCAAAGGCCTACATTACTCGTGGTGGCGCTGTGGTGATGTTCTCGTGTTATACAGTATTCATTATAGTGCTTGGTGTGCTCACCTTCACCCATGTGTTTTCGACACAGTCAGACTGACTGCTCTTCGCTGCTGTTGTCGTTTACCCTTCATAATGGCATCACACTGTTGTCATTGTAATATTGCTTTCTATCTGATAACTAACAGCCTTGGGTTGGGGAAACTCCTGTCCAGCTCTACGGCCGCTCACACCCACTCTGTCGTTCTGATGCCACCCAAAGAAGAGAGGAGCGCGTACTGCATCAAAGCGGTTTTGCATCAGGCCACTGGCATCTGAGGTCCAGAGGTAGTAATGCACTGGGATAGGGTGGGAGTCTTAAAGCCGATGGACAATGGTGAACCCGAGTACGTCTATGCAGATCGGGCTAATAAGCCTTATTGGTCTCCCCTTACGAGGCTGTGGTACTCAGGATCAGCATGGACGAGTAGTGTTAAAAATTTATGTTTAGTTCCCTCAGGCTAGCTCAGAAGTTGTCTTGTTATACTATGGAGGTTTTTACACGAGTGAGGGAAAATTTTCCGGAAATTCCCCAGAATTTCTGTATTGTCACCAACAAATGTATTTGACCATGTTTATATTCTCCCATACTGGTGACGAGTCCGGTGGTGTGTCCAACGTTGTGTTGTGTTGATAGTCTAGATAGTAGTAAGGTGTAGTCTAGAGTTCAGTGATGGCCTCTCCTGTCGACCTACCGCCTCCTCGTCCCTGGAAGAGCTATCTTCTCATATGCAATGTAGGGAAGCGACAAAACTGGGGTCAACTGCTTCGCTCCGCTACTGCATTTGGAGTTACCGAAGTGTTCGTGGTTGGCGCTAAGAAGATGAAGGAACTTGCCTTGTTCGGCAACCAAGGTGATGAGAGTTTTTGACTGTACGAATTTACTACAAGTTTAGCGTCAGTGAAGACGGTTCAGATTGATACCATATGAATCCTCTCCAATGGATAACAGAATAACGACGATAACAGTATCTTGTTTTATTTGATGTGCAGAATAATTCCTCGGCATTTGGTTTTATAAGTTCGCTTAGTGGAAGCGATGAAATTTCGATAAGAAATGTTAATAAAGGCGTTATGAATAGTGCAGATCGAGCGGTGAATTGTGAGGCGATAAATTTTCAATTACATCGCAGCGATCATCGCATAGGTACAACACTGCATGCAACGTTCGAGACACAATAGCAGAGGTTAAGGAGGAGCTCAAGAGGCGAGGGATCACCCTATGTGGAGTCGAGATTCATCCGTCCTCCGAGCCCATACAGGACATGCACTGGCGTGGTGACACGTGCTTTATGTTGGGCAATGAAGGCACTGGCATGACCGATAAGCAGGTGGGCATTCGACTCCTCTTGGCATTCACTCAGAGGTTGTGTATGTGATCAGATTGCAGCCTGTGACCAGTTCACGTACATACAGCAGTATACGAAGGCCACTGCTTCCCTCAACGTGGCAATCGCGGGTTCGATCGTATCGCATCATTTCGCCATGGCCTCGGGAATGCCCGTGGCGGAGCGGAAGGGTCAGAAATTTGTCACAGACGAGGGTCGGGGTAAACTCGACAGATATGAGCATCCTACCGATTACGAGCAGCAAGTCATTGAGGAGAAGAGGCGCTTGCGGGCAGCTAAACGGCAGAAGGAAGCCGTAGCAGCAGCTGATGATGATGACAAGACAGCTTAATACGTTGTACAGTGTTCCATAGTGGGGCTTTTGTTGATAAAGGAGTGGTATGATACTGAACGCGATACGGTAACGACCAAAATATCACACATTCATGGTACTGTGAGGAGTCCTCTAGAGGATAGTAGTTGCTGATATGAAAAGGTGCAAGAACGCGGTTTTGGTGATGCTCACATTTGGATTTTCTGAGGTGCCCGCGCGTCCTCTGGCGGTGACTTCTGTGCCGCTTTGAACCGCAGTCGTCGTGGGCATCATCCTGAGGGAAGGTCACGCGCTGGTCAAACTGAGGAAGGGGCCCACATTAGTAGTCAAGACCGGGTAGGGCCGCATCCCGGACGACTTGTACATGCCAAGACAGCAGGTGCTGCCAGAAAAGGGCGTGGCGCTGTCTCGTAGAGTCAACCTTGATCGATCTGGTGGGATCGTATTGGAAGGACGGAAGTTGGACCTGTGATGGTATGGTACGAGTAATGGCGGTGTTTATCACTCAGAAGCATGACTACAACAATGGTTAGTGGCTTACATATATTCACTCTGAATGAGAGCCGGTCGCCCTACATTTTTTCGAAAGTGGGCATCAGCAGCGGCGCGCTCTTTCGCGATCGCCTTAGTATAGTCAGAAAGAATATCTGCTTTGACCCAAGTGAAGGTTTGAGGGTTTGCCTGGAGACCGGGAGACAGGAAAATATTCGCTGGCATGATGATAATGATGACAAGGACAGTACTGCCAACGTGCTATACTTCCGTCCATCTCTCTACGTCCCATTGCACTGTTCCGGTCAGAATAGATAGACGCAACGCAACGATTTTCGCGTATAGATGGGGAAAATTACGGTAATAGATGGGCAATGATATTGCCGGGCTCTACGGCCTAGGAGAGACAGTTGTGTTTACTTCCTTCGGGCACACGTCACAACTCCTGTCCGAGCGCTTTGTGCGAACGACTTAGCGGACGCCCAATTTTACACTGACAAACTTGTCTATTATTGAAATGCTCGCATCACTTCAAAAAGCTGCTGCTGCTAATACCGCTACTGCCGCTCGAGTAGCATCCCCTACTGCCCGTCGGTTTGCGGTGAGTTCGCTTCTTGCTATGGTTGACTCTCAAATGTATTTGTGTTTGTTTCAGGTCACAGTCGCCGGCTCCGAGGCTGCTGCTAAGGAGCAATTGTCTACTGCTTACCCTCCTCTGAAGGTTGCGTGGTTCACCGCTTCTTGGTGCGGTCCTTGCAAACAAGTGACTCCTTACGTAAGTGAGAAGGACATGCACGTCTCCTCAATTCACTCTCTGTGTTACATTAGGGAGAGCTCGATTAGCTTTCGTGGTTGTCGGTGGTCAGCTTTGTCGTTTTCTTAGATCGAGAACCTTGCTAAAAACAACGATAAAGTGTCCTTCATCAAGATCGACATCGATGACTTCGATGATATGGCTCAAGAGAACAAGGTCATGTCTGTCCCTACGTTTGCTTTCTACAAGGATGGCAAGGAGGTAAGAGAGGTTCCTATCTCACTCGGTTCAACGTTTTGATACTAAGTCGCATTGTTACAAGGGCTTGACACTCTTAGGTTCAGCGCGTGACCGGAGCTGATCCCGTGAAGATTGAGGAGATTGTTAAGCAATTATGTCAGTAAATGGCTGACGAGTAAATCCAACGGTTGGTGACAAAAATTCACTCAGTCGCCCAGGATTTCTTCACTCTGGGAAACATCTCGTCAATATTATATCCTCTCGTTTCAAATCCTCCAATATCATTCTTCGTTCAATTCTGATTACGGTTGTTTTGAGTTGTACTAGTATGTTTGGAAGTCGTTGGAAGAGGAAGAGTTTGATAGTGCCTTCTCTCTCCTTTCTCGATGTCTATGCTCGGAAGATCTATATATACGCTGGGCAAATAATGGATATGTTAATTTGAGCGGTGGGACCTCGAAGTTCTGCAGTGAGATGAGTCTTCTCATCTTAGGGGACCGACCCCAGGAGATGATGAGATACGACACAATCCTCCCGCCCTACCCACAGGATGATGGAAGTCATTTAAAAGCCTTGTTGAAGTGCGTGTCTGTGTGAGCTTAAAGTCTAACGCCGACAACACGGCTTGGTTAGACTCGCATCGATGCACATTGGCTCCCGAGTTTTAGCCTTTTCAATTGTCTACTTTCATGCTGCCAATGAGTTTTGCCGAGCTAACCTCTGCCAATGTACTTCCTTCCCTCGATCAAGTGCTGGAATTCGACTCTTTATTAGCGTATGCCGACAGCAGTTAGTCCACATCGTATACAGCGAGATTACGAGCGAAAATGAAAATGTCGACGCAAAAATGATGGATGAAGATAAAGCCACTGAAGAAAACTCAATTCAAGTCGATAAGAAACATCTTTATCATCGCCTGCATCGCTAGGAAACACCTCGTCATTATGGGCACTAGCAGCAGGAGGACCGAGGGAACGAGGAGGTGGTGATAGCTCGTCATCAGCCTCTTCGGTATCCCAGGAAAACCATATCTGTTGCGGCTTTTCCTCCCAAGTGCTCACACCAGGGATCGAACCCAGGGCCTAAGGGATAACAGAATCGACGCGAACGAGTCGCAAAATTACTAGGTACTGCAATAGTATGAGCCCCATGAATCAACCCAGCAAGACAAGGCATTCCCACGACTACGAAACACTTCGCATAAGGAGGTTATGAACCTCTACCATAATGCGATGACTAGGGTGATGAAGAAGCGACCCAAGATGTCGTCATAGAAAAGCACGAGGTTGAAACTGTTGGAGAATCAATCTTGTTAAACCCCATTGGTATCAATGCACGAGGTAAATGACATCTTCTTACGCTTACTATAGTCGAACACGGAATACACCGAAACATTCAAATGTAATTCTACATAATCAACGACGATTTCAACTGCTATGAAGTGACAGGTCGCGTTTGTGAGAAACACTACTATGCAACGCTTCTCCTTACTACCGTCACGAAGTTCTTGAATCCATATTCCTGCACTGGTGCTCGCTTGCCAAAAGTCCGACGGTAAGAATCAGCGAGCCTGCCCGCTGGAGAGTCCGACAGACCATGCTCCCGAACCAGTTCCTTGAGCTCCCCTATCAGCTCCGGGGGGAGACGGAATTGGCTCGCTGTTGACTTGGAGGCGTGATCTAAAGATACCCCATGCACGCACGCACATAAGATACCCCATCTCTAGTGTTGGACCATATTTTCGCTTTCCTCAGCTGAGCTCAGGCGTTTCCTCACTAGTCATAGAAGTTCACATATGAGAAAAAAGAACAAAATTTCCACAGAATTTTTATGTTGTCACCGACATATGCGTGCATGTTTCCAACCCTGCCTACCTCCCTTTGCATCCAGACGTGCCAGCCCTGATGTTGCATAGAGGCACCTTCTAGTCACCCTCACCCCTTTAGGACCATGGCCACCACTCCCTAGGCACAGGTTCGATCCCCGGCAACGACACAATATTACGTTTATTCACGGAACCTCCTTCCTTGCCCACCGTAGCTGCCATATTTTGTTCCTTGTCCTCGGCCTCCTTCAGCAGAGCCTCACAGTCAAGCATGGTGTAGTCCAACTTCTCTATAGCATCCTTCGCCACGCCCTCCGAAGTGAACGTCACATTCGCCCAACCAGCACATCTCGTCGGATCTAATCACAATACAACGATCCCTCATAAAAGGCAAATTTACTACTAGTGTGCTATTGTCTGCAACTCGCAGAATTCAACAAATTTCCCAATGAGAAATAGCTTATTAAGAATTCAGCCATACCATCGAAAAGCGTTCGCCAAGATTCATCTCTCACTGCAAAATTCATCGAATTCTGCGAGCTACCAACAATAGCACACTTTATTTCGGGCGCTCTGTACTACTCTGCACATGTAGAATGAACAACAGTCGAACCTGAGGACCTACATTTCCTATCCCTTCCTATATATACCCTCTCAATAACAGCAGGATCATTGTTCCCCTCAGGCAACACACCCAACACTGTCGTCTTGATCCACTCCGACGAAGCCTCCACAGGAAGGTTGTTGAGGAAAACACTGCGAGCTCTAAGGCCAGCACACTCCCCACAACGACGCGCCCCCAAACGCCTTACGCCTTATCCTTATCGATTTTCTTGGGTGCTCGCTGTACAGGCTCTCCTTCAGCACCTTTGCTCCGCTTCGCTGCACCTAACATTAGCGATAACACATCCCCGAAGAATTTTTCCGCGACTTCAATGAACAACAACTCGTACTAGAAACTACGCTCCTCGCTCGAATTAACTCCTGGTGATGAACGCAGCATCCTCCAAAGGGAATGACTAGTAGTAATTACCCTTGGTACGAGGATAATTACCCCTATTACACATTCCACCAATACTAACCTTCCTTCTGCCGCCTTTCCCTATTCCGCTTCCTCTTCTTCGTCTCCCCGACGTTCTCTGAAGTCTGAGTGGCATCGGCGGGGGTTATCGCCTTGGTCGCTGCCTCAACCGGAATTCCCTCTTCCTTCTCCCCCAGAAGCTCCAAGACGTCCATCAATCAACACAGGGCTAAAAATATGCATTCTTGCAACGCTTCGCTCCGCCCTCCCCGAACCAAAATCCCACCACTGTGAACACAACAGACGACTGAATGTACCAGGACACCGTTATGAACAGACATGGGACACCAACTGGAAAACCTCCGACGCTACCGCTTCGTAACGTGGCCTTCCATCTCCTCGTTCGCATGCTGAAGTCTATCAGCAACCTTCGAGCTCAGCGCTATGCGAACTCTCACTCGCATTGACCGCTGGGCAACCTGATCCCACCAGAAGATATCTCTCAATCTCTGCAGGCCTATTTCAAGTCGTAGAGAAAACTGCCACCCCACACGTATTCACTAGATGTCTACATAGGAACGACTATCTGATTACAAAACTCATACCGACAGGATCCGACAGATTCCGAATGCTGGACCGCCTCCTATCAAAATTTCAAGAGGGAACACACAGAAAAGTAATCACATAACAATCCTAGGAACCTCGAAAGATACGCCTTATAGTCTTGCCTCTGCTAGTTCCGGTATCGACGCCCACAGTTCCGCAGTGTGCTGGGATATGCTGATGATCTTCTGTAAATAGTGCGAAGACTTCCTCTCAAAATCAACCTAATGAACACTTCACAAATCTCGCATCATAAACACGGGGAATCACTTTTCCCAGCAGAGCGACTATCTGTACTAGTTGCTCTCTCTCCAGGACCTCCAACGACTGTGTTATTTTCCTCATAACCTTCCTAAGAACATGATTTATATCCTAGATGCTCCTGCTCGTCTGCTCGTTTACGCGAACTCCACCTCTACTCGACACAGCTCGCCGAAATCTGCGGCACCCATCGCTAACGTCTGGCCCTCCTCCAGCGACTCCACCAACAGGTTGGAGAGCGACACGTTGGGGAAGACCTGAGCATTTTCACACAGTCAGCGGCCTCAGGAGGAGCTCATTAGCCATGAATATTTCCCCCTCCCCAGCCGACCTACTACCTGCCTCACCCTAGGCCCCAAGAGATATTCCCCTTGGCCGTAGAACAGACCCTGCGTGAGCTCAAATAGCGGTATGTTCTCGAATACTCGCACCTGGTAGAAAGACGTATCGGCGACTGGAATCAATAGCCCTTCCACACATATGAGAATCCCCAAAGTTGCAGCGTTATTCATAGGCGCTGATACTCCCCTTTCTGAACCTCGCAAGAGTCGCATGCATGCCAATACGATGAGGTTTATATCATCAATATAGACCAACAGCTGCCCTCCAAAAAGCCCAGCCGCGCAATCTTGTGAACGGTGAAGCGAGCATTTATCCCAGCCGATCGCGCTCAGTTGCTCAACAGAAGAGCATGGCCTTCGGCAACTTACCGCATCGGGGTCAACAACATCGTCATCATCCTCTCCTCTTCCTCCTGTCCTCCATGTCGTTACCAACTTGCCGCGGATCGCGATAGTGCCCAACACTCTTACCTACGATGCGCTACGACATCTACTCTGCAAAGACGACCGACTCACCTTCCCTCGCATGACCACGAAGAAAGGCAAGGACGTGGCTTCTGGTTCGGTCACTCGGATGATAGGCACTCTAACTTCATCCGGCGCCCCTACAAGAACCCCGGTTCGATTCCCAGACATCACTATTCTCCCTTCATATATCACCATGCTCAAGAGCCTGCTTCGACGCCACATTGACCTGAAGAGCTCTATGCACGCATACACATTCCCAATATTGTTATCACATCTCCATCCGACCGTTGGTTTCCTATGGAGACCCATGAGCTTTCCGATCTATATATGCACCTTCCCGGGCGGTATCTCCTCTGATCCCAAGCACCTGGCGAATTCACAAAATTATGGTATAAAAAATCCTGCTACCCACCTATAGTGCTCCACAGTGTTCGAGTAGACAGAGAACAGAATGGACTACACGACGATAAGAAGTCTACTATTCGGTTTTCCTCCAAAATCCTGCAACAACAGATAGGTTCCGAATCATTTCACAACTAACACCTCTCACTTCAGCGGAGCCGTTGCTCGTGTAAATGGCTCTCGCTGTGAAATCCCAAAAATGCAATCGTTCTTGCATACCACAGTCGCCGCCCGCGGGGCATCATGCAGTAAGGCGAGCTCCCCGAACGTCTCCCCGGCAACATACGTTGCTACTGGTTTTTCTCCCGGTACGGGGAATATATTGACCTCCATACAGAGAGTTCGATAAAAGATTTTTATGGAATTTCTCACCGCGCCATGAAATATGAGGAAAAACTCATTCCCCTCCTCTCCCTTGTGGCACACAACTTCTCCCTCCCGCATGCGGCGAATCTGACCATGGTGACACCAGCATCAAATAAAATATGCACATGGTCAACTGCATAAGTTCGGGGAACTCGTATTGGTTTTTATACACCGTCACTCCAAGTCGAAGCTTCTGAGCTCAGCTGAGGAAAGTGAACTTATATTCCATCACTAGGTGACATGCTGCGAATTTTACTGCGAACATCCACGATGCACTACCTGCAGCACTTTGATCATTTCCTTCACTTGTTTCTCGGAAAAGCGCTCGAAAAAACTAAATTCCATAGATATTGCTACTTCATACCTACTAAAAATTCCAATACCAAACCACTCTGAATTCCTGCTGGCCGTACATGGCATTGTAGGTCGCCTCTACCTCCCTACGCATCCGCCTGCTCACCCTTCCGCCTCTCCTCTCGATCAAGGCCAGCATGTAACGCATCGTCTAAGACGCCCTATGCTACGTAGGAAGCAAAAGCGCCCCCACCGCGAACTGCCGCGTGATGAGATCCGTCCCTCTCTTCGGGCTGCTCTCGAGCTCAGCTTCCGACCATACACCTGCCATATGATACCTCCTACACCAGTCATGACGATATACATACGAAGGCCCACGAGAGGTGCAATAGAATGCTTGGTTCTATGTATAGAGCCTCGACCGGGACACTAATTGACTCAATAGCCAGAAGGTAAATGAGCTGAAAACTACAACGATAATAAATGAGTCTTTCACGCCGAATATCTTTGGGGAAAATTCGAGTGTCTTAGTGCAACCGCATAAAAGTCACTGACTCAAGCCGATATCATTCTACGAGGTCAGATCCAGCGGGATCACGAAGAGCCGTTTGTCGCATTACCTGTAGCACTAGAGTTCGATGTGCACTGGGCCGGGCGGAAAAATTTAATAAGGACACCCGAATGCCCACCTGCAGTAAAATCAAGCACGTGAAGGGCCGACCTCTCACCTTGATCATTCTGTGTACGGTTACCTCCTACATCCTCCGTTTGCATAAGGCCTGATAAATCTGTCAAGGTCATCACCGCCGCCAAAACTCAACCTCAACCAGAGTCTCCAGAAAATATAAAGAATATTTCTATACTAGCTGCCCTCTCACTCTTCCAATAGCATGCGAATACCTCCCGCGACTGTCGCTATATCTGACTCGTCCTCGAGCTCCATAAAGCGCAACTTTTCCTCCGTAGAGAACTGCGGATCATCCGCCAGGTCGACGAGTCCCTGGCCGTCCAGAGCCGTATAGAACTTCTCAGGGAGCACAATGTTCGGGAAATGAATCTTGACCCAAGTGGAAACCTCTTCCTTGGGCCAAGTCTTGACCGCTACCGCCGGGGAGGGCATCAACGCTCGTACCATCGAGTAGTAGCAATACTTCATATCGAAATCCATATCGTACCAATAGTTCACGCCGACCGTCAGGCAATTTTGAGTCGCCGAGTGAAGCCACAAACTAGGTAGATAGATGGCGTCACCAGCATCTAGCACGATCGTTAGACACTCCGGGAGTTCCTCCACCTCCTTCAACACCCATACCACATCTTCAGCCTCATGTTGAAGCTCCAGCGTACCGTCATCTTGACGATGATACGTTGCAGCCGGGAATCTACCCTCGCCTATGTGCGGTAGGAAACAAGGTGGCAGCAAGTTGAACACCTTTCGGCCCTTCAAACACGTGAAAATATTCTCATAGAAGTCCGAGTGAGTCGAAGAATGAGAGCGCTCGTCTCCAATCCAGAAGTTAACAGCATCCACCTTCGTCTCGAGCGTCTCGTCCAACCACTGGATCCTCTCCGGAATATACTTCCCCAACAACTCCGGTATTTCTTGTCTCAGTGAGTCGTTCTGATGGCTCAAATAGGGGATGCCTCGGTCTTCTCGACGAGACGTGATGTACTCCCAAAACTCACCATACGGTATCTTTTCCTCACAAGGCTTGGCAAAAACCTTGTTTTCCAAGACTGCATCAGCCCTGCCATTGGGCGTGAAATTGATACTCACTTCTCTATCAGCATCAACTGCCGTGCTCCAATCAACTTTGTCGATACCCAACGCCTTCGTCACCCCAGTGATAATAGCACGTCGATTCTGCGATATGAAGTCCCTATAGAAGCGAAATGGATGCTCCTTTACATCCTCATACTCTAGCCGCTGATCGTATCTTTGTCAGAAGCCATCCAAGATCGATGGCGGACTCACAAACAGTGCTAACGGCTGT
>NW_003216241.1:0-1692 GCF_000006405.1 Perkinsus marinus ATCC 50983
AAACAGTGGCCGGGGACCTCGATTATCGGCGTCCCAATCGGATGTCACTGGACGAGCAGGATGAGCAGGAACTCTTGGAGATTTCATGCCCGTGGAAATTACATCTATGTTGGTGGAGGTCAAGTTCTATGATATATTGCCTAGCTCAGCCTGTCTGCGTAATCTTGCTCTCTCATCAACCGGAGAAAGTTCTGTACGTAGACAGCTGCGGTCACTTCTCTCAGCTTGTCGGTCTGGCCGCCTCTCAAACTTCTGAAGGCGCGCTGGAGTGGAGCGGTCTGGGGATGGGCCATCCCGGATGGCAGATTCCATCCGCGTAGTTGATACGTGGAAATCGCCGGAGTTAACTAGGTTAGTGAATTCAAGGATGGCTGAGGCTAAGTGGCGTGTTGCCTCTGCCTCAAGGGGTGTCATTGTTGGATGACCCCAAACGACGGTCGGCAAACGTCAGCTGCTAGGCTAGCGGTGCTAGCTAAAGTCGAGTCTACGGTCCACCTGCGTGTTACGCGTGCACGCTTGTACTAGGCTAGTAGGCTTGTACTTGCTGAGCTTCGTCGACAGGTCGCTGTTTGCCGGGTCGAAGGGGAGCGTGTTATCACACAACTTACTGATGCCTACCCTGTCGTGAGGGATATGCCTTCGATTTCCCTGTCGATTTCTATGTCGGCTGTTACTCGATATTCTCAGGAGAAAGTCATGGGGGTGAGCCAGATACCGATGGACTCACTTAAGGTTAGGCAGGAGATTGAGTCCCTGTAGGCCGCTATTAGGGAGGAGAAGCTATATAACTTATATAAGTATGAGTATATATAATATAAGTATGTATCCCGCCCTGAACCGTCAAGAGAGTTGAACGCCGCGGCGTACGCCATCTTGGATGACTTGGATACGGCGCCTGATCTTCGTACATGCACGGAGATAATCTCCGGGAGATTGAACGCTTAGCTGCAAGCTCCTTACAAGGTATTGGATACATTAAGTGTCAGGATATTCATGCTGAGTTGCGAACTCCTTCTGAGAGTGATTTACGAGTAGCAGCGAGTGCGGAGGCATCGACTTTGATAGCTTGTACAAATGGAACTCAATCACCATTCGAGCATCTTACAGTAGGTGTGTTTCGAGAGTTAATACAGCCCGAAATTCTCCTCCTTTCGGACTTTTAGAGAACCTCACTTCGAGTTCTACACCGCCGGAGGAGTTTGGGCGGGGTTTGCGGGGGAGTTTATGGAAAGGCTTTCCAGGAAAGCGTCGGTATACACTGGTGGGTTTCCGCTGTGTACATTTTGTAGCAGGATGGGCTGAATCTCGTGACTGGCGAAGTCCCTTGTCGTGTAAGATGACACAATGATAACACAGTCTCATCACTGTGTCATTGCGACGGTCGCAATGCGACCGACCCCTATAGACAGAACGCAACATTCACAGATATGGAAAAACGTGAATCATGATTTTAGTCATCAGCAACAAAGCGGCCAATGAAAAAGCGTAGAGCTTCTGTCCGCTCATCGGAAAAAAGTGAAATAATTCATTCATGGGATGTTCAATAGAGTTTATTGAATAACCATTGTTTATCAATAGCTTGAGTTCTATCCTCCAATTTCGAATGTATTCCATAGTAATAGGGACCGACAAGGGTCAGTGGAGTGAAACAGTGAATGTTTATTACGCCAGCGTGGTACTATGGATAATCCA
>NW_003207282.1:0-1325 GCF_000006405.1 Perkinsus marinus ATCC 50983
ATAGCGGGTTGGTGGCTTTGTGGTCGAATATAGATGTTAATCAATTTTCTTGTGATAGGGAGACCCACGATTTCTGCCCCCCAACATAGAGTATTGATAGTTGGTGTCCTGTAATGACACTCGTAGGAAGGGTCTCAGCTTTAGTGGACGTCTAGCCAGTATCACTGAGCCACCGCTGCGCCGTCCACATCGAGTTAGATCCCGCTGTGGAAGGTATTCGGCTTCGATGTGCTCCACTGAATAGTTCATAAAGTGTAGGGAATTCTGAGGACCATGAAATGTTTCCTGTGGACAAACTATATCTGGCTTAGCACGTCGTAGATACTAGAGTAATTCGAGCTTACTACCAACCAAACTATGTATGGTATAGGAGATCAGTTATAGGATTCAGCAACGGCATGGCATACGACGCGGTGGTGCTACTGGTCACCATCAACTAGTGTGGGGTGTTTGGTAGTGAATCTAGCCACTTCATGATCACCGCTCAGGGGGACGTACTAGAGTGGTAGGTTCGATCTCTACTTGGCACCGGCAGAACCCCGGCCACCCCCACGCGACGATGACCCGTAGAGACCTATGGGGGAGGGGGTGCGTCGAATACTACGTGTGGGGAGGTTCTCAAAGGTTGTGGTTCGAGTGGATGTAAATCACACACAGCAGATGTGTCGCAGAGGGTTGAGCCTAGAGGTAGGCAAGGAAGCACCTACAAACTGTAGAAGGCTCAAGGGAGAGCAAATACGACACGTTCGTCAATACTTCGAGGTTCGTCAATACTTCGAGGTTGAATGCCGTGACTCCAACTCGAAGGAAACGCAATTAGAAGAACCAGTTACGAAAGGGGCTAGTCGAAACGCTTGATAGTCTAGAGATCTACTGTAACCAAGGAAGTCACAGTAGGCAAATCTCACGAGAATATCACGAATCACAAGTAATGACTCTTCTTCTAATCTCTTCTTCGAATCAAAAGGGAGACAACCGTTTCAGCCGTTTCACTGTATGAATGCCCGAATTGCATGTAATCCGAGCGAAATCAGCAAACCACAGTTGGGCTGTTGAGTGTCGATCAAAAAGAGGGGCATCAATAGTACCAGTTCATCTATCAGCTTCTTACTGGCCATTGGTGGGCCTATCTCGGACGGGACGTCCGACACACCATAGAGCCTGGGATTTAAGAATCCGCACTTGATCATATCATATTTCTTATTTTATATCAATACTGGTCTCAGTTGGTAACGTCGGCATCTTCGATTGGAACGTCGTGCTCGATCTCGACATCATCCCTGTGGAATACACCATTTTCATCGTAGGAATCGTACGGGGGTAGA
>NW_003209577.1:0-8997 GCF_000006405.1 Perkinsus marinus ATCC 50983
AAAAGAGTTGTGATCTGGGTCACACAAAAAGCACCTATAAGACTCACAATACTGCTGACCTTGGGAATCACAATGGCGAGGCCTCCTTCGAGGATTACAAGGATAGTACGACAAATAAGCGCCGCAAGTGTGCACCGACCAACAGACCACCCCTTCCTTTCACCGATGTGGGAACACATTGCGTCGATTTGTTTGGCTGTCGGTGTGAATAGGACCAGATAGTGTGGCAACATGACTGCAAGAATTGTAATATTGATGAGCCACCCGAATACGTCGAGTGTCTGTCCAGGTGGAGAAATCGCATCCACAACTGTATCGACTGTTGTTAGAAATCGACCATAACCTACGTATCCTAGCTCCATTACAGATGAATATAATAATGTGATGAAGATGGTGGCGGCCACCACCGTTTTGGGGAAATTCCTAGGCTTAGTCATATGGTAGCAAATAGTGGGTGTGGTTGCGGTGAAACCGTAGACGAAAAAGTAGGAGGCTAAGGATGATATAAACTCCACAACATCGCTGGGCACGACTGCGAGGCTTGCAGGTATGCCATCAGTGACCATTCTGTCAGCCGATGCAACAATAATAATAATCACCATCGCAGAAGCAGACGTTACACCCAAGACCGCGATAAAGCCAACGTCTCTAACCTCCTTTATCCACGAGAAAGGTATACCCACAAGGGTCCACAGCGCAATCCAAACACGCCTATCGAGGACTCGAGTCATAGCCGCAGTGGCGTTTCCCATCAAAATAAGCATCGCGACACAGACCGAAACGAGTGCGGCGTGGAGGATAAACCCGCTGTAGATGGACGCGCCGATGCCGTAGGTGTATCGCATCACATTTTCGTAAGACCTAACTACTCTGCCTTCGCCCTCGGCGGCGAGGTACAGAGTACGCCACAAAATTATGTTGTTGTAAAGGTTCACGAGTGCGGCAAAATTTATACCAATCAAGGCGGCAAGCCAACCGGAGCGAGCTGCTGTACGTGGAAGTGCCAAGATCCCAACTCCGACACAGCCCATGACAATCGTACTAGCGGCTCTTATCCAGCCCATACCTTTCTGTGGGCTTGCTACCTCAGTAGCTGTTTTGGGACTATCTGGCATATGATGAAGGGGAGAAGACTACGCAGATGCAACTCACGAGCTCGAAATCCGTAAGCGTGGAAACCTCTCCAGATTACTGAGCCTTAACACGGTATGGTATGAGGATGAATGGCTTGGGAAGCAACAAACATGGTCACGAGAAGTTTCCTAGAATGCAATCCCTGGGCGCAATAAGGAACGCGTGCGCATTCACGTAGGCAACGAACTTCGTGCCACGCAGCATGACCACTGAAGTGGCGGACACGAACTGCTAAGATATGTGGAGAACAGTCGTATAAATAACAATGTATCACGACTACTATTGTAACAGTGTGCTGTTGTTGCTGAAGCATCACCAGTTTAGTTCATAATCGTCCTTACTAAGAATATTTGATCAAGGTTGTGGCTCTATTGCGATGTCCCCATTATAGGGATCCTTCATTACTATATGGCGATCAAAATTAGTTAGAGTGACCCTCCGAACACTGTTGAGGTCCCTGGCCAATTGTTAACCATTAGGGGACTTTAGGCAATGGTTACTGGAATCTAAATACTCTATCTACAATCAGACTCAGAAGATCATCAACTAGCTTCGAGCTGAAGCTGTGATTCCATACATGTGCGCTCTGCACAACTATCTTACCATCCATTAGACTCTAAGGCTTATAGACGGCAGCATATGATTAAAACAGAGTACTTGGGAAGCGAGGTCATTATCTAAATAAACATAATATTCGTTCAACGAAGATCGAATCGTGTACTGATGATGATGACAACGAAGTTCGTTGTCACCATCATCAATATGCGATATTAAGGGTTAGGTAAAGGCCACCACTTCATCACGAATTCAATGGCAGCATTTTTTTGGGCGAGAGAGACAACAACTCGATGGTTCTTTCGTCGTTCCACAGGATAAAAATTGGGCAAATACAAAGGATTATGATAGGTCACCTATCATAGGTGCTATCTCGAGACAACTCACTTATGATACATACAAACTATTCAAAGATTCAATCGGCTTGAATTTCTCCGACTCAGCAACATTATGGATACGAAGCCATCCCCTATGAATATGAGGAACAGCTTCAAATGGCAATTCATTGATCCATTCGTCGAGTTGTATAAATATATCAGCAACGAAGGAACGATCACGAATATTAGTCTCGTGAGTAGTAAAACGATACCGTTCATTCGAATATAAAGTATGAGTAATGGGAATCCCATTATCGAGTTCTCCTATTAGTCTAGCTTCGAGCTAAAGCTAACCTCTCATACACCGATACCGTTTCATTCAATAGTAGCAGGTTCCAGATACTCAGCTTGCGCCATGGGGGTCCCTCCGCTGTTCAGGATTCCTACTCAGGGGGCATGTGTTTGCACGCATGCACTAACTCAACGCCATTTACTGTGTGGAATCCACACTGTGGATGTTGATCATGTTACGGCCGCAGGGGTGAGGACTCAGTCCTGAGGACTGTACTAGATAGTCTGTGGCCTTCCAACCACCCGCTCGGTATCAGGGCTGGCCACCACACAGCGTTCATCTAGCTGGTTCCGTTTTCGCTTCCATTCAGCCCGTCATAAGCCCGGCTTATTACGCCGTCGGCTTCCAATCCATCACCACTGTAAGAACCCGAACACTGGAGGCTCCAGTCTGGAGCGTAACACAACTTCCGACCCACCAACGGGAGAAGTGACGTTATCGAGTCGCTGTCGGGACACGCAAATTAGCCACTACAGGTTCACCAGCCTATACGCTGGGACAAGTGTCGCGTCCAGCAACAGACGTCGTGTAGCCCGCGAAAGCTTGTGAACTCCACAGGCGGCTTCACAATGTGAAGCCATCTGTATCTACTCTGAAGTATGCCTGGAGTTCGGAAACCTCTCAATTGTCCCGAAACACCATTTTTCTGAAGACGACCCGACTGGCAGCGGCGACGTTAGGACGAAGATTGTGCTTTCTAGAGTCTTCAAGGCACCTTCATATCTAGATCCCGAGCTCGATAACACGACACTATCTCTCGTTTAGTATATGAATGACACTGAACATCTCCATACTGTACACTATACTCGGCATCGTGCCATCTATAGAGTCAGTACATGGGACGGTGCCGACTTGAATCAAGCCGCTTGATGATTCACAGCTCACATTAAAAACAGATGACTAATATAAAATCCACTCAGCACCCCTCGGGCATGCGCCGAGAAGTGGATAAGGAGGATATGAGCTTTTTGGGCTGGTTACTCTGTAATATAGGCATTCAGTTGGTTCAAAATAATCCTTAATCTTGGGATCAGTCTTGCCAGCGAAAAGCCACATGACTATCCGCCAAAGGATTGGCTTCCATATTTTCTCGTTCAGAAGGGAAGTAGAGCCACCGTCATTATTCTTCCCAAGGATGTAGAAAAGGTAGCGATTCAATTGTCTGGAGCAAAGATGACTACGATCCAGGTCATTCGGATACTGCGTCATGTTCGGAAGGAAGCGTTCTGCGTTATCCTCCAATTCTCCGAGCCGAGACATGCTGAAATGCAGGTCCAAGCCTCTGAACAGAGAGAGACCATCGGATTCTCTTACGAATGGACTCTCTTACGGAATATCCTCAGAAATGGTAGTGGATATTCTACTCATTCTGAATCCTTCCTCGAGCACAGGAGCCTCCAACCTTATCCATACGCTCCATGTCACCTACAACCATGCATAATGGGAAGAGCTGAATGGGTTGCGGCATATTCCCACTTGTTTCCCGCGGGTAGTACGGCTTTTCAGTCGCCAGGACTGGAAAGCTTCGCAGTCGTAAGTGTCCTTCTCGAGTTCCGCATCAACGTCCATGTCAGACGGGTAAGGAAGAGGCAGTTTACTCTTATCAAGCTTCGCCTTAGCTCGGAGCATTTGCGCTTCCCATGGGGCCAGACCGATGATCCTTTCCAAATTCAGCGACTGCAGGGTGGGGACTCCGTCTGTCTGGTCGTCCTTTTCGCCCGGTTTTTCTGCATTGGAAGAAGACTCAAATTGGCGCTTGTTGAGCTGGTCACGGAGAACAACATCGTACATAATTCCGTACCTGGATAGATAATATATCCCCCTTCCCAAGAATTAGTCGCTCACCTCGGACACGTCAGTTGGCGGCTCACAAATTTTGCTTCTCGACCATCATTGAGATATATATCACACTGAAGAATTTTGTGAGACGGGTAAATGATAGGGAGCAGCTCAGCACTTGCTGGATTCCTTCATCATCAGTCAGACCATCTCGATTAATAGCATTAGCGAGGTGAATAACACGAGCGGGCTCCGTCGGTTGCGGCTGATCTCGCCGTGAGTTGTCCTTACCATGAGTCTAAATTGGAAGTAGTAGTCTTCGCATAAGCTGTGAGACTCTCACAGTGAGAGTCAGCGTGTTCTCACAAAAATCGAGACAGTGGCGACATCCAACGACTATGCACTCATGAGGCCGTAATCTATCGTCAGGGCTGAGCAGCTTACCTTCACATCGACAACACGACCGAGCTTGTCCACTCTACTCGAACGGACATCCACTGTGCCCAGCAGCAACACAAGTGTGAGATAGGGTAACATGGAGAACTGTTCAATGAAATACAGCAGCAGGTCCCTATGTTGATCCTCCGAATTCTCAACATTCACTCATTGTCGAATTCACCAGAACCACACACTCAGTCTCAATCGACCCCGCTTCTATCTTTTTCACTGATAGTTTTCTATACCACTATGAGAAAGGATTTTTACCGCTAGAACTAGCAGAAGCAGCGCATCCAAAGCACTCGAGACGAGACGCCGTCTCGGAGACGGATACTTAGTAATCCTCTGCAGGCGCGTCGCTTCAAGCTTATTGCTATATCAGCTCCCATCGCGGCTCTGAGAGTTCAATCATCCTTAGGTTCCATGTTACCTACGCCCACTGGGAGTATTAGTTGAGACTGAGCAGCGTAGCCTTGGGATAACATCAAGCTGCCCAGCACCAAACACCGAAGTCGCATTGTCTAACACGCAGAGTCTGCATGCTAGACACATACAGCCTTGACATTCAGCTTCCAACTTGGCTTTCTGTAAGAATTCTCCTGGCACAACCGTTTTCCGTTTGGAGATGTCTGGTACCGTACAAGTCATTCTCATTCATCGCCATTCCGCTCGAAACTGATCACTGCGAGATTTATCGACCTCAGCTGCCCGTGGTGCCTTTTTTTTCGCTGCAGTTAATCTCGGCTCGAAACACAAGCTTTCCGAAAAGAGAGCACCAAAAGCTTGCGCAACCAATACGAGACAAGACAGATGGTCAACCACAGACTTGTCTGTAGGCACATCTTCCATGTGTCCTAATGGGCTCAGTCCCCCGACCCGGAGCGATCTAGCCGTTTCTCAATACGACCCTATCGTATTACGCCGCCTAATGGTTTTGGACGTGACACAGTTAGAGATTGTCACTGCAGCACTTGGCTTGCTCTACACTTGTAGTAATGGACTGAACGTGCTCGAGCAACCTTTCTTCACCACAGAGGTATCCGTTCCACTGCCTTACACATCACAGAACTTATTTTCCAGTGTAATCCGCTGAAATAATATCAGGACTACAATTATAGTATGGACACCATACGCGACGGCTCCACAAAAATGAATAAGCACTCAACATGAGCTCAGCTGTTAGAGCTGCAGACACTCGGCCGCCTACTCGCGACGCCATGCGAGGTGGCAAGTACAAGTCCAATTTGAGTGGAAGCTGCCTCTGAGTATGGTTCATCATCGTGAAAATGAGGACGCATTCGCATGAGGAGTTCTCATTGAGGACCTCAACTTCACCGAGCTGGAGACAAATACTCAACTGACAGTCCAATGTGAGTGACATTATCCCGCCTGCAGCGACTCTAAACCGAACGATAGAGGGACCGAACGACCAAAGTGTTACGACCGAAGTAAAACAGTGATATCGAATGGTCATTATCAAGGACCGAGTTCGAGTAGCAGTAGGTATTCCCAACAAGTCGCCTTAGAGGCTCTGCCGAGTTCCATTTCCACCAGCCATCACCATTCTAGAGCTTGCTTCGACGACTAAGGTATGAGCCAAAGTAGCCTCTTTCATAGACTGCCGTTTTAGTAGAAGCGTAACGAACAGAATGTGACGTGACGCCACGATCATCAAATGGGGATTCAGAATGAAGGTATTACCGCAGAAGTCGTCTGGCGCCCGGGTCCTCATGTGCTGACACACTATGACCCTACAAGTGTATGGCTGAAGATACACATCGATCATGCCGGGACTGGCTGAAAGCGAACTCTGTGGCAACTAGCAGCGTTCCGCATTAAATTCCCTCAATGACCAAGCATTACACTGAGCTTTTCCCTGCGATAGGAGTGACGAATCCAGCGGAGTGCTGTTCACGTTGATCTATGTACGAACCGAAGTAGCAAAAAGATGCCGGAGATATAGCTTCCCGGTCATCCTATCATTAGGGCTCGCTGAATAAATAAGATAGGTGGAGGTTTCTTTTCCATTGCTAGGATAAATTTTCTCCGAGATCGAAGGATAGATCTTCAGGTTTTCAACAAACAAGTATTATAGCTTCGAATTCTTCATCACCAACGTGCTTGTGGATAATCCGGCCTGATGACGGGGATAGCACAACTCACTTTTAGTGAGTTACTAATATGTAGGTTGTTAGCCTTTATATTGACTAAATATTATTGAGTATAAATGAGCGCTGCTCTGCTCCTTATCCAAGGTTACAATCGGAGCAGCGCTCAACTGGGCTTGATGGGAGCGAAGTGGCTGAGAATAATCTTGAGGAGAGTGGAGTTGCGAAGTCGCATAAAAGCTCGTTGACCATTTGATAAGTATTCCTACAAACCCGTTTGGATGATTGTCAAACAATCTTTGGATATCTTCGAAGCCTCGGTGACACCGAGAGAAAGGAACGACTGGCGCTTAGTGGTGCTAAATTGGCCAAATTCCCACTGCCAATTCCGTGGTTTTGTTCGAGCTTTAGATAATCCACGCTCGATGATGCCACGATCCCCTAAGCTTACTCAAAAGCCTTTTCTGATCACAGGTGACTCAAACGCGTCCCAATCTGAAGTGGGGGCCGGTACCTCAAAATTCTGGAGTCCCCTGACCCACGATGAGAGTAAAATAGGGAGGCAAAAGGGGGGGAGCGGGGAAACGGATGGGGACGCCGGCACAAGAGGGGCGACCATCTAGTGGCGACCCTTCTCCCGTTTCCCCCTCTCCGAGTGATGAATTAATTTAATCAGTACTCTTGATATTTCACGGATTTAGGGGCGAGCGAAAAGTAGTAGGGACGACCGGAGAAGTTAAGGGGCTGGAACCGGGACCGGTATTTTTGGCTGTTTCTTTGCGGCTTTCAGGAGACATCCGTCAGAAGAGTTCCTAGAGTTATGAAGTTGTCGCGGACTCAAGTTCGCCGAAGAATATATCTGCTTGATTCAGCAACTACCCAGAATATCCTAGCCTCTACGGCTTAGCGTAATCGCTAGCCTTCATGGATATGTCTCTAGCTCACACGGTATGACTCACAACTTCCACAACACTTAAATGTTCATCGTTGCCATTGAATTTTGAGTATTGAGATATGTAACGTGAAGCTTAGCGATCATATTCTGTAACAAGTCGATCTTTGACTCGAGAACACAGTCAGCAGGGAATAAGCGCTGACGCTGAGCATCTACACGTTGGGGCACATTGTGATGCTTGGCAAATGAAAGTTATCTATATTTGATTTATTTGATTATGTCCAATAAGGGATTTGTTCCCACATTCAAGGATCTCTATCATGCTGCCGATGGAGAGCGATCCAATTGGAAATTCGGCATGTTCACTGACTGGTGCAAAGATCCAGTGATGGCATTGGTAAGTATGAAATAAAAGTTAAACTTAATCTTAATGCTTTGATTATCTACTTTTGGTGATTGAACCGCTTGTCGATTCAGTCCATCAAATTTGGGGTGCTTCTTATCACGATTAATCTTTAGGGCTCCTTCTTCTGTTTGCCGTGTGCTCGCGGTATGCTAACTCAAAAGACGAGTACCGGTGACTTTATCCCGTCATGTCTGATGAACTGCTTTTGCCCATGTTTTGCGGACTGCAGTCATAACATAGCGGCGCGGCAACAAGTCAGGGGCGAGTACGGTGTTGAAGGTAAGCAGCTGGTTGACTGATGAAGTATGGTGCTCAGAAACACTTTAGGCACCATAATCGAAGATTATTGCCTTCTGGGCTGCCGGCCTTGTTCTGCAGCACAGGAGTTCAATCAGCTCGGCGTAACTATGGATGATGTCGAGAACGATGTGAGTCATCGACGCTTGGATTGGGTTGAGACTCACGAGTCGTATTGACTAGGTACGACGAGCAGTTGGTAATGCCACGAGCAGTGGGAATCAACCTGAAACTAGCACGCATGACCAGGCGTTTGGAGGGGCCACTCAGAGTTCAACTCCAGCTTCAGCAGCAGCCCCCGTTCAGAATACGATGAACGCAGCATAGGTCCGATTCATCCGTACATTGATCATTCGTGTAGCTGATCCCAGGTCGAGGATCGGCTTCACTCTTGGTCCCCTTTCGGGAAAGCTTTCTCTCTTCAATTTCTTCCGTACATTCGCAGACTTTTATTGTGGTGTTGTGTTGTGTCAGTTCTTGGATCAAAATCTTGGCATACAACGATGTTGAGATTCCATCCGATACGTACCAGGATAGCGTGTATCGAGTCAATACTATTGACATCATGGGTAACTCCAGACAGTTCTCGAATTAACGCTTATCGATATAAAAAGCCACGCAGTCAATGTGATGATAATTGTTCTATCAGTTAAACCGGCTCTAGCCTGTATAGCCGCGGCGTTGCGATATGTGTGCTCACCATTCACTGGAGATGA
>NW_003215118.1:0-1444 GCF_000006405.1 Perkinsus marinus ATCC 50983
CAGCAGTGCATGCTGTGGTAAAGTGACCTTGTTGATAACATCTTCGACAGCCCTTAGGACGCTGATTACTCTGCTTGAAAGATTTACTAGCCACCACATCCTTAGATGCAACACCGCTCTGACCATCCAGAACCGTCACACATTGGCTTGAATTAAGGCCAACTGAAGAAACTTGTGCTGTTGAAGTAGATGTCTTGGAAGGTACCACTAACGGATGTGAGTAGGACCGTTCAGGTCCCAGAATGCGAGACCGTCGTTTGATGACCTTACAGATGTCGATAATGGAGTCCAACGAACTGAATGTCCCTGATCGGATTGCAACATTCAGCTCTTCATAATACCACCCACGGAAAGGCTCGCCAAGAGACATCATGAGCGAATTACTAAGATGGTCGATGTCGAGCTGAACGACGCGAGAAGAAGCACAGAACTTCAATTCCTCAATCAGCTCCTCGGCAGCTTGTAGATGATCAGAGAGAGAAACAGTACCCTGAGTCAGATTGAGGATGCGCTGTAGAACCGTAGTAACATAAACAGAGTCCGTGTAGTTATCGTTGAGATATGAAATGGCGAACTTGTAGAAATAGTCGTAGAACACTCTCGATCGTAAGTTTTCCGAGGAAATAATCTGCCGGCCGAAAGCTTTCTTGATTTCGTCACTTATCTTAGCCGAGATGGCCGCTTCCATGAAGGCTCTCACAGCAGATACACCAGACGGCGATACCCACTTAGAATAGCAAAACATTTCCCACATTCTCAACGTCGTCGAAATAGGGCCCGTCCCTGGAGTATCATCGAAGGCCTTGTGCCCAGCCTTACGCCATTCTTCAGCGAGGTGCTCACTCGTACGAGTAAGCTGACGCCATTCCTGATCTGGTATATGATCTTCACTCTTCACAGTCGTCTTGTTGACTTTGTAGAGCGGCTCACCCAACGAGGATGCATCTCTGAAGCCTTCATGATGTGGAGGTAGTAGTGGAGAAGTGGGCAATGAGGTATGAGCAGGAAGAGAGGTTACTGTAGTAGGCCGGGGCAGAGATGACGCCAGAGGAGGCCGACCGAGGGAACGAACTGGAGGGAGTTGGTCGATAACGGGTAGGTCCACCGTAGCACGATTAGGATCTCCAGGAACTGCACCAACCATAGCGGAACGTCCAGCATGAGGAATCCCCGCGGGAGGATAAACAACGGTAGGAGAGGCCTTCAATTTAGACGCATGACGAGATCGCCTTCTTGTTGCCGATAAGCTGTACAGCGGAGTCGAACGACCCGCAAGTCTATAAGATCGTCTGAGACCACTGGATTTGTGGTCCTGAGACGCTAATGGTGAAGGGGGTTGACCAGTAGGATCTAGTACGGGATGTTGCTCAGACATATCCCGGTAGAAAATTCGTTGATCTTGAGGAGCACGGCCTTGAACAACGATATATTACGGTAGAACGCA
>NW_003207753.1:0-1213 GCF_000006405.1 Perkinsus marinus ATCC 50983
AACACTTTAGCTCCCTCTTCATTGCCATGCATATCAACAAGCCAACTACCTCCCCAGCATCGATGGAACTGTCGGACCTCCATGTGGCACGAAAAATATCTTTAGATTCACCTCATAGTAGATTCCCATCAGCATCTTTTCCTGGGTCGAAGAACCCCGGCCGAGGCCTCACCCAAGCGTGAATGTAGACGTTATTACAAGTCAATTTGGAGCGCTCGTTAGAGTCCAAGCCGAACCTGCCGGTGTCATCAAACCCGCACAGGTTCGATCCCGGCATGTTACATTTTAAGTCCTTCCTCCAGCGCCTCCTCAGCCATTTTACTAGCTGCCCTTACCTACAGAAAATCGGAAAATTTATACAAATTTTACCGCAAAACTTGAGAATTTCCTCGAATAAGATATTCCACCCAGGTTTTTTCATACGAATGGAAATTCCGAAAATTACCGAAATTTATTTCCTCGCGAAAATATTTTTTTCCGGAAAATCCCACAAAATTTCCAATCAATCCCGCCGATGAAACCTGCAATGCTTTTTCCGAAAAATACCAAAATTCTTGAGAATTTATCACAAAAAAATTTTTTTTCCCGAAAATTTTCTTACCGCATCTTCAGCTTTATCAATAATTCTTCTAATTACTCCGTCTTCTCCTTGAAACCACGCCATTGCGAACATTATCGCAACTAAATTCGAAAAATTTTTCCGAAAAAAATCAAAATTTTCCCACTTACCCAAAATTCCCGCTGACACTATTCCCAACGTAATTACATCACCTCCCGCATATTTTACTGTCGCTACTGCCATACTATTCACAGAAAAATATCTGCGTTGAGGAAATGCAAGATTTAGCAAGATTTCAAGATTTCCATTACACCGAAGCCTGTGACATCAGTCCAAATTTCGCATACCTATGAAAAATAAGTCAAATCTTGCAATCTTGTATTTCCTCAACGCTGATATTACCAGTCGGCCATTCTATTGAGGGAAACCATTAGGAAAGGCAGATTGAATATCAAGTGAAATGCAGCCATACCCCACATCACGTAAATCGCGAGTAGCGCTGGACAATCTCCGTAACCCAACGCTGTGAAGTTACGGCACGCCAGGTTGTTGTAAAGGCTGAGAAGAAAAAACAGAGTTGGAAACTGATGATAGGAATTTTACATGAAAATTCGGGTAAAAAACAACAAATTTTTCCCGAAAATTTTCACATTT
>NW_003206666.1:0-1055 GCF_000006405.1 Perkinsus marinus ATCC 50983
TCACCTATTCGAAGTGGGAACCTCAACGCGACACTGTAGCTCACATGTAAATTTCATAAAATTTACATGTGAGTAACGAGTGATATATTCGTGTCTGTCAGATTTGGAAACTGTTGTTTCGTTGTGCTGGAGTAGAACGTTCAAGTTCAGCGAAAGTTGGAGTATTCAGTCAACTGCGAGTATCAAAGTTTAATAATGGGACTCGCTATTCCTAGCACGTCTGATATCATTAATTTTCTGGAGGGCTTTGTGCTCTATGCTGTTTTATCGGATGCGTCATGTCTCGTTCAATCTGACTATGGTAGGTCTTTGGTGCTGTGGTGCATGGTGGAGAGGAAGTTGACAGTGAAGATGGAGTGAAGATTCTACGATGAGGAAGAGTCTGGCTGGCTCCGGATGCAGGTAAGCTATTCGTTGGGAACAGCTTGGATCGCTTACATCAGTGAGCACTCCTCAGTGAGGAGTCCTCACACGTCAACAATCCCCTCGCCGACGAAGGGTCCATTGAAATTCCCTGGGAAGGCAATCCTACCGAGTTATGCCACTCTGAGAGATTCAGTCGTTAGATGCTTTATGAGCATACGCTTCTCACTACACAAATTCAGTGCACGTAATCTGTTGCATATTCCACCTCCTTTGTACTCACTCTCATATTGAGTGCGATGTCATCACTCTCGTATTGGGAAAATCTTCAAATATTGGCCCGACCCTCTCTCAATACGGCATTTCCCCACATAGCACATCAAACACGATCGTTATAGCATTGTCACAACATCGAACGTGATAGATAGTAGAAGTCTTTCAAACGAAGAGCATTACGCTCCGGGCTCCATCCTAGCCGATACGCCCCTCATAATCTCCTAAAGTAATGGTTGGACCTGTTATTGATCGTCATTTTGATACTTTTCAACTTGCCCCCATACCCGTCCAGTTCCGCTATCTTTTTCCCCTCTTTCGTGGTACGCTCCTCCTCAGTGGGCGTAAAGCGGATTGAAGGATTACGATCCCAATGTTCGAGGGTCCTCCTATCGAACCTGTAATGCTCCGGTACAGTT
>NW_003207175.1:0-963 GCF_000006405.1 Perkinsus marinus ATCC 50983
TATAAAATACTGTTAAATAAAAAAGCACTCCCCATCCGTAACTGACCCATAAGTTCCGCGAACACAACAGAATCGACATTGCGGAATATCGAGCTCGAAGAGCTCAGATTATCCGAAGTGGTGCGACCTAATCGCAATAGTATTGTTGAGTGTTGATTGATATGTTATAAGAAACATTTACTGGGCATCAACCTTGCTCATGTGGACGGCGAGGTCAACAAGACGGTTGGAGTAACCCCACTCGTTATCGTA
Source organism: Perkinsus marinus ATCC 50983 (assembly GCF_000006405.1). Taxonomy (NCBI): domain Eukaryota; phylum Perkinsozoa; order Perkinsida; family Perkinsidae; genus Perkinsus; species Perkinsus marinus. Next base: position 253 of record NW_003207175.1, read on the forward strand.
CCAGGAGACGAGCTTGACGAACTTGTCGTTAAGAGCGATACCGGCCTTAACATCGAAGATGGAAGAGTGCTTGTCGTTGCACATATCAGTGGAAACGACATCATCATAGGTGATACCCATGACACCCTTCATGTCACCCTCAGAGGCCTCCTTAACGGCGGCAACGATCTCGTCGTAAGTGGCGGCCTTCTCGAGACGGCAGGTAAGATCGACAACAGAGACATCAGGGGTAGGGACACGGAAGGACATACCAGTCAACTTACCGTTGAGAGAAGGAATGACCTTACCGACGGCCTTAGCGGCACCGGTAGAAGAAGGAATGACGTTGGCAGCAGCGCAACGGCCTCCCCTCCAGTCTTTACCGCCCTTAGAGGGACCATCGACGGTCAACTGAGTGGAAGTGGTAGCGTGGATGGTGGACATGAGACCCTCGACGAGACCGAACTTGTCGTTGATGATCTTAGCAAGAGGGGCCAAGCAGTTAGTAGTGCAAGAGGCGTTGGAGACAACAGTGAGATCGGAAGTGTACTCCTTGTTGTTGACACCCATCACGAACATGGGGGTATCATCCTTAGGGGGAGCAGAGATGATAACCTTCTCGCAGCCACCCTGGATATGACCAGAGGCCTTCTCTTTAGTGGTGAAGACACCAGTGGACTCGCAGACGTAGTCGGCGCCGGCCTTACCCCAGGGGATATCACAGGGGTTCCT
>NW_003203360.1:0-914 GCF_000006405.1 Perkinsus marinus ATCC 50983
GCTAGTTATACATGTTCGCGTACAAGTTTTTTACATATATGCTTTTTGTAGTAGTAAGAGCGTTCATAGCACTGACTCGTCATCAAACTCTGAATGAATTGAGCTTGATGACGATTACTGTGTGATAGATATCAATTATACAATGGAGTCAATAATCGTCGGTGACATGCTTTCTATGTAGTTCTTGTGAGTACAATGATTATCAACTTTGTATGAGAGTTGATCACTTTTGTGAGCCACGGATATGCTTACCGTATGAATACTGGAGTTTCACGTGAAAATATTTGGGCGGGGGGTCCCAGTGGAGGCACACTCCGGTCCCGACGGAGGCACTCGGAAATAAAAAGGTGTTTTGTGAGGAAGAGAGGCGGAGGTCCTACTCATGCACAAGGGTCATCCGAAGAGGAAGTCTCTGGGTATGTTATGGCATTCGGCCTTATTTCCGGTATCCTTAGTGGAAGTGTTTTCGGCCTCATTGCTAACATATGTCTCGGACAGAGCACGGCTTAAGTGCAAATCTTACCACCACAATTTGAAACGCATTGATTGCGCTTCGTTGTACCATACTGGCCTTTTCTCAGGTTTAGTTTCACTTCTCTAGTCGCTCTTCTCTATCACCAAGTAGCGACTGTTGCGAGGCTCCTTTCAATGACCACGATCACTATTTTTCTCCGTGTGAACGGATAATTCGATAATTCCCTACTGGAAATAATATGTTGTATTTTCTAGATTGCTTACTCGTTCTTATCATCTGGTACCGTCCCTATCAAATTGTTGTTGAACCGAAAAAGTATTCGGTTCTCTGCAATCTCCTTGTTTTATAATAAGACCACTGAAATAGTCTACTGATCGTTAAATTTTTTGGTATATCTGCGAGTTAGCTGTCGATGAACACTGTGAGGTCCTCTGTTATG
>NW_003201494.1:0-1087 GCF_000006405.1 Perkinsus marinus ATCC 50983
GGCAATATTGCGCTCTTCCTGCAATATCACCACTCCCACACACACGCCTGGCCGCGCAGAACTCTTGATGAGTTACTCAGTTCTGGACCATTTGTATTTACAGATTGCCTCCCCACTTCTCATCAATCCATCACTACCCCTCTACACGCAGCATCATCTGAGATGATTCATCTCCGTGACGGAGAGCCTCATGATATTGTCGAGACGATCGGTGGGGGTGATTCAACAGGAGTATTTTGCACACATCAACAGGTGAAGTCCGCGATCTTAGTTTTCTGAATTTCAACTTGTTTCAGTGATTGACACTAGACTCGGGTACTTGGAATACTTAATTCATGTTCGGCACGTACTTATACGTATGCAGAAACGCGCTTGACACGCCCTGTACTAAATTTATAGTTTGTGACGAACACAACCACAACAGAAACTGGGAAACTAGTATGTAAAACTATGATAAGGACTAGTTGTTTGAAAATAGCACCGCCTGGATCCATCTTCTGAACTTCTCCTCCGACTGGCGTCTGTTGGCCTTTTCGTGCCTCACCAGGCGCACTCGGCTAACTTGAGCCTCGCCAATTTGGGTTCTGGTTACAATTTAGGTTACACACTGCTGGGAAGGGGCGGTTTATTTATCACGCGCATGCAAATATCCCTTGAAGAGCACCCCTCCGCCCTGAAGACTAGCTACATCGAAGTCCCACTGTTGTTGCACTCCAAGAAACATTGAATGTTTAATCTACTAGAGTTCCTGCCGATGGAGCGTTGATCCTTGTATTGACACGAGCTCACTACCAGTTCTTCATCGAGAGCACCTATCCTCCATGACTCATGACCGAGTCCATCCTCATGCCTCGTGAGGATGGACTTGGTCGTGTTGCTTAGGAGCAATACGTTTGCGGCTCGCGGTAGGATGCAGTGAGGGGCAACAGCCTGTAGCTCCTGAAAGTTCGAATGAAAAGTAGAGATTGAATCTGTCGCGGCGTTTGCATCTGCTAATTTACGACCGTATCTTTAGCCGAATACTGACAAAGAAATTAAAAAGCTTACGCCGATGAGTCAAGAATCTTGACTGATTCACACTGACTGG
>NW_003204256.1:0-1223 GCF_000006405.1 Perkinsus marinus ATCC 50983
GGTGTAGGGCTGGGAGGAGGTAGTAGGGACGGGGAGGTCATATGATTAGGTAATGAATCGGTTTGCTTGATGATAGACGACTTCACTGAAAGCGAACTCCTCACTCGGGTTATCATAACTGATGTCCTGTCCAGAGGCAATGATTATTGGAAAGATCACCTCAAGGGGTTGCATCCTCGTTGGTATGCAACCATTACGCATTAGGGATCAAGGTTCGTTACCTGTACATTCTTCAGTGAAGAGAGCAAAGAGAATGCGATGGACCCGGAAGTTATTCACCAGAAGTGTAGGCTCAATATTCTAGGATTCGAGACATGCCCTGAGATGACCACATATCAAGAGGTAGTAGTAGTAGGCTTGTGGCTAGAGATCACTTCCTATTCCTCACTTGACGGTAGGTATTCGCTGATCTAAGTGGTATTGGGCTTTATGCCAAAGCTTCTGGTTTCAACCATAGTTGTTCTCCCAATGTAAGCACCATCGGAGATGTACCCCCGCGCCTTGGAGAGTTTGTTGCAGGTTAATCGCTTCGCGGTTGGCACATGCCAACATTTCGTCACGAATCGTGACATCAACCGTGGTGAACAACTTACCATAAGCTACTTCGAACACGAGTACTACCGGAATCTGTGTGGGTTTTGATCAGTACCTGGTCCTAAGGTACCTATCCTCAAGCATTGCAGTGCGTAGGAAGCAGCTCGAGCATAGAGACTTTATCTGTGCATGTCCTAGATGTGTTGATGAGGTAGAGGAGGTGGAAGGTATTATGACCATCTACGTGTTGCGTGCATTATGAATTCTGGCTCAGGCCAAGTTGACCATAAGGATGGAAATAATGGTGTGGAGATGCTCGTTTTATCGGAGGATTTGAATGACTCCCTTGCGGTTGCTACAGCATCACAGCGGGCGGAAATGTGCACGGAGTTGCTCAATCGATCATTCCAAGTTGAGGATGGGCCACATCGTCAAGTATTGGGCACGAAAGCCCTGATAGAAACGCTTATCTGGTTAGCAGTGAGGTAGTACTACGTGATGGGCTCCAAGTTGAGGGCATTGGGTACTGCTGGATTGTTGCTGGTATCAACTCGCACCTAATCCTACTTTTATCTCCTTTAGTGAGCTTCAGCTCTATAATTACGATAAAACGGACGAGGCATGGGCTGCGGCCTACAACATTATCCATGATAATATGCCGGATAACGATGAATCTCTAGCACTATGCT
>NW_003201961.1:0-2204 GCF_000006405.1 Perkinsus marinus ATCC 50983
CGGATACCTGAATATTTGAAATGGTAAAGATCGTCGAGGCGAGAACCAAAAACACAGCCCGAACTTCGTATCTGGCAGCAGCAACTCGTACCTATTGAGGATACGAGTGATACAAGAAAATCTGTACAAACCGAGAAACGAGTACATTCATTGGAGGTACAGAGAGCAGCGTAGTGATTCAGGGCTGAACGATATCTCGACTGGGGAGACCACGCATCACCACTCCACACAGATGTAGATAACTAATGAGGAGGAGTTGATCAAGTAAACCGCATCGCAGAGGAGGCTTAATCTGAGAAGCGCTTGGTGGCCTTAGATGGTGAAATCCCGTACCATCCAAGCTCTCGAGCCAAGAATCTCGGGAAAAGGCACCAAGAGATCGACTCTTCCGACTCTGGGATTTCTGTGACTCGAATCTCGGTAACCGAGCACTCGAAGTGAGGAATCGAGACGCCTCGGTACTTGAACATGCTCCTTCACCATGAGTGTTGGTCGCGCAGATCTGGTACGGCGGGTCAGAGAAAGACACTCAAGGCAGAGATTCTGAGTGAACCTCATTGAATGTGTCAACAGTGCATGTCTGTTGCACAGACTCTATGCCCTTTCCGGCCCTTTTCCCGGCAGTACTGGGATTGGGATGGAATAAAGAAACTTTTTCTGCCCTCGACTATACCGTGACATATGGAATGAATATGAAAACCAAAACCCAAGTTTATGGGACCCGAAGGGAAGACCCGCCCCGGCCGGGCCGCCCGTCTCACGGTTTCCGCGAGCCATCCGGTTCGGACGAAAACCGCAATATCATATTGCCAATATGAGGTTCAATGTTACTGCATAAGTGTGTGATTCATTACGGCAATGTTACAACCCAAACCTATGGAGATTCTTTAACGAAGATGTGCTTCCAAAGATGTATCACACCATGTTACTGTAGTGTGTTAATGTAGCATATCCCTGGGATATTATCCCATACATTATCACCTTATACGTCATTTTCCACATGAGCAAGACGCGATCAATGTGAGCTGAACAGGAACAATAGATATATTAATTATTCGACAACATGCTCGGGTCATACATCGTATCAATCGAGCCATAGATTGAACTCAGGCCATAAGCAACACTTCAACATGAGGAATTACGCTCTCGATAAGTGAAGCGTGTGCGACCCAACATACCGGCATTTTCTCTCCGGCATTTTCACCATACTTAAGAGGCTAGCCGTTAGCGTAGAGTTCTATGTTCCACGGCTCGTTTGAATTTAGCTTTTTCATTTCCAGCCCTTTCACTGTAGGCAGGTCGCACCTGCGTAATGTGCGTGAGAGGTTTAGACGCGCTCTTCCAGCTCCCCCCCCCCCCCACCCTAGGAGCGCGCATATGCCATCATGGCATATATCGGGGCTTCGGGTAAAGCAGGTGCCCAACATCAAGAGGGATGAACGGGCCCGGGATAGCGATAGATAGATAGCGGAACCAGTATGCATCATTTCTTGACTTGGGACATGCTGCTGACTCCTTGGGCGTCTCCAGAAGTTCAAGGAATATCGTGACACGGAAATTGTGCTCGCCGGTGGTTTCACGCATGCGTATGATCAATGCTGGATATAACGCCAGCACAAGGCACTCTACCTTTGGGATAGTACTCTGGTTCAAGTAAATATTGATAAAGGGGCTCGAATGGCCGAACGGACTTGATTTACATAACAGCGATATAGCTAGTACGGGCAAGAAGCTACAGACAAGCCGATCAGATGATATACGGTTCATTTCGTCACACAGTCACTGTTCACGTAGTGTACGTGTGCGCTCTTATAACCCGGTCACTGTTCTCATTGCCAAACAGTCCTTGGATTGACCTTCTGGTATTGGGTCATCTCTCCGTTGTGATATATTTCTACATCGGAACCGTACGATAGAGTTCACCGAAGTAATGTGGTATTCTTGCGGAGCACTGCTCTGTTACATATTAGTGCAGTTATTGCAGCTGTGTATATGAGCACGAATTCGTTATCATTGAAAGGCTACTCGTATACGAGTTGACGACGTCTTCCGCTAGCAGCTTGAGGGCCCCTATATGAGGGGGTCATCCCTTTATCTACCAACTGGCAACTGAAGAGAGAACCATTCAAGTCAGTTAAGTGTTCAAGTGTCTCGCATTCACTCTATCCCAATGTCCTTCCTCAAGAAGATCATCGCCATTCTGG
>NW_003216755.1:0-3452 GCF_000006405.1 Perkinsus marinus ATCC 50983
CTCTCTCTATCAGATATTGAAGATCAAATGCCAAGTCGATCCTACGTATCGCAAGCTCAACTTCGCCCCCAAGTTTGCCGATGTGGTGGTCTCTCCATCCTTCATGCAGGAGCAGGTGTCACTGCAGCAAGTAAGTCCATGATCAACTTCCGGAATTCATCTGTGACCCCCAGGAACCACAGCTGAGCCCCTAATGCTCCCTTGTGCCAATCACCCCATCAAGTACAGCCTCGCTATTGGCCGCTCTACTGATGGGTCTGGGTTCGTACACTTGAGTGAGTCCCTTGCCTTAGAGGCCGACAGTTTTGCGAGGTGAAAACCTGTCAGGCACTCTCGTAGCTGGCCTTCTAGTTGCCAAGTCGATACGAGAGTCCAGTCTGACCACAACTCGGGATGTTCAGCATTCCCTACAACTGCAATCAAAGAAGGAGTTGGCGCTCTCTTGAAGAGAGTCTCCTCAAAGGAAGCATAGCAGTAAGATTCACATCGCGCCTCGTAGTAATCCCATATCAGATAGCGAAGGTTGTTTCGCTTGCTCTCAAACTGACCAACCGTCGTTCTCATACTCCCCGGACCAGTACCTCATTGATACTATACGAAAACGTTCTTTGGCTGTCATCATGAACTTGATATCTCTATTGTAAACTCAGCTGTATAATTGTTAATCAATTGATGATATCAAATATTTGACCTCACGGTAGATATTTCAGATCATGAAATCATGTTTCTGTCTTCCTACTGCTAGTTTTACAAATGTGTCAATTAACTAAAAGAGGATGAGGCTGAGAGCCACGATGTTGTCTTGATCACTCAGACCAACGCCAACACTCCTGCTGTTGCAAACGCTTTTATGGTAACTTCCAAGACGTTAGTATTGTGAATCCTCCTTGCCGGGAAGGCATACTACGAGTAGCCTATGAGTCTCATAGGACTACTCATAGGGATCACAATTTGTGATCTCTATGAGTAGTCCATGACGCGATTTGATTGTCAACCTAAATGATACTATGGATAACTTTTTCCGTAAAACTAGAGTCCCCTTATATCCAATTGTGAGTGTCTCCACAGATGATAGATTTCGGCCTATGTATTAGGTTCTAAGATGTGGAAGTTAGTTGAATTGACTCTCGTTCCCATTCGATCCAATAGCCCTCGTGTTGTCTCATATCACTGTAGTCCATCACGTTCCTATTCTTCGAATGAATTTGAGGGAGGCTGTTTCTATGGTACGTGGTGGCTTGCGTTTGTCGTTTTCGTTCCTCTCAGTATTTGATATTCCATTATTGTTGCAATGGATGGTTGTTGCCACAAATTCTCGAGATGGGTCAACTACATATTTGGCAGTCTCGTCTTCCTTTTGGGAGGCCTCGTCGTTGGCGTGAGTATTTGGTATCTGTTTTCTGAGTTTAGCGATCTCATTGAGACATGGTGGGTTTGGATCTCTCTTGCTGCTGGCATACTACTTATGATTCTATCATTGGTGGCATGTTGTGCGGCTCACAAAGAGAAGAAATGTATCCTGTCGTGCTTCTGGGTCCTGGCGATTATTCTCTTTATAGCCTTCTTGGTGGGTGCCATCGGTTCGACCATCTTCTTCACCTTCACTGATGAGTTTGCTGCTAAGGACCTTGGTCAGCTCAATGCACTTGAGACGCCCGATCTGGACGGCTATGAGGTCATCCGCGATGGTTTTGTGGAGGTGTGGCGAGCCGACAACTGCTCCATTTCGTGTGAATCTGATATGAGCGCGGAATTTATTTGCAGCTCTGTTGAGTGTGATACTGGTGTTGTCCAAGACAAGATGACAGAATGGATCTCGGAAGGTTTGAGGAAGAATATCAACATGGCCGACTATGGCGTGTGTGTTGCACTCGCGAGTGGAGGAGTTGATATTGAAGAGGGCATCAGTGGTGCTGCTGCTGCCTGGTGTGTTAGTAGTACAGCAGTTATCACAGAAGTCCGAGATTGGACCCTCGGGGCGATGATGGGCCTTTGGTTGGTGGCAGTATTTACGTTTATCTTGGCTGTAGCTAACTGTGTATTGGTATGCACCCGTAGAAGATATCGCTCGGATGCTTTGTTCGTTCGGCCACCTGTGAACGTTTTGAAGGTGTAGAGAAGTGTAGAATACTTCCACCTCAGACGTACTACCTGGAAGGCTCGGCTGTAGCCGACGCTCATATTAATGAAGTAAATCAGCCGTTGCATGGTGTTAGTATGATCATGATGCCATAACGACATTCAGCATTGTGTTAGTTGATGGTGTTTACTTGACAATACTGGCTATTAAGGCCCGTCCCCATGTAGGAGCCCGATCATTGAATTTACGACGACGGGGGACGTAGCTGATTGAGTCGCGGAAGCGAGGATAACATCATGCAATGCGCCGCTGCGGCATAGGTAAAAGCTGTTACCTAAGGCAACCGGAAACCCGAACTGCTGGGAGCGAGCGATAAACCTCCTTGGATTTTGTCGTTCTTCCTTGGATTTTCGCATCAACATATCCGTATTCCCCCACTGATGAGAGTCCACAATAAGCGGCTCGCCGTCAATACTGTCCATGGTCTTACCTATGCCGATGAACACGTACGAGTATTCACGGACGGGCACCATGTGTTGATTATAAGAGTGATTTCGGTACCACCGACGACTATTCAGTTGTCGCGATACTCATCATTGTGAAACCCTTCAAGCTGTTGTTCGTTACCTCCTCATTCCGGTATATAAATTGTCAGTTGATGATCAATGCTACCCACGAATCCATAAATCCTTCAATTGTCACTCAGACAAATTGATTACGGGCGAGCGAGATTTATGCCTTGCACGAATTCAACGGGCTTGTGTTATGTTCGTGTCGCGCAAGTGCAACGTCAGGTAAAGTCACAGCCGTTGAACAGTTGAACAGTGTGACATTACAGCTCTCATTGCATTTGCTACGGATTCCGCCTGAGGGAGGAGTAGACTCATATTCTAACAATACCACACAGACTACTTTTGATTACTTGTCGTAGTGCGGGTAATCGGTAGCTACATGTTATTCCTCCTCACAGAGTTTAGACAGTTCAACTTCTGTAACAGTAGCTCATCAACTACCTCGTCAACGCCATCATGCGCTGGCTCTTGGCCTCGGTCAACGTCACTGCTGGCGTAGTCCCTCTACTCCTCATGATTGTGGTATACGTCCATCTGAGTATTCTGCTTATTACTCCGTCGATCAGTGAGCACAGCAGGATTGCTTTCAACATCCTCTTCGGTCGTGATCTCAGCTCGTGCAATGTCAGATTGGTGCCTAGTCGTATAAGGTGCACTGGAGGCGTATGCAGCTTCACTCAGGGAAGTGTTTCTATCCAGTGCTCTCTTATCAGATGTAATTCAATCTAGTGTAACTCTAAATCAATGGTATAACACTGTTTATTCGTCCGGAGTCATTCCCGCATCTGAATTTGTGCAAG
>NW_003216892.1:0-924 GCF_000006405.1 Perkinsus marinus ATCC 50983
GATCTCTTTACGAGGTTTCTTGGACACTGGTTCCGGTCGCTTGGCGCGACGACGACGCTGTTTTGACCCATCCCAAGTTCGGAGCACCTCCCGTATGAAGGCTCCGTCACTCGGTTGACTGCTAGCACCGATAGTCTTTGACATACTTATTCTGACTAATGCTGGTAGATGGATATGAAGTCGGCGCCGAAAGCGAGATCGATGCCGAGAAAGGGCACTAAAAACTCGCTCTGCATCGGCAGATGTTGGTGACACCACTCGACACACATTATCGTAGAATGCCCATGAAGCAGAGAGGCCGGCAGGCTTAATATTGTGTATATCGGGGATCACAGCACCAGCAGCTTTCAGCCTGAAATACTCATTGCGGACAAGTTGATAATCTCTGGCAAAATCCACAGCCTTCAGGTCTGGATCATCAACCTTGAGCTTCGTCAAGATCTGAGAAAACTTCGCCTGTACGACGCCGTCAGGATATTCATGAGACATATCCAACAAAGACATCCATGAAGCCTCGTCAATAGGGAAGCGATCCATCAAATGATCAACGAGTGCATCACGGAGAGATGCGAGATCAGTCGAAAGGTTTTGGATATTCTTCAGATGAATCGTTGTCGATTCAAGCAGACCTTGCGCCCCCCCCATAAGTCCAGCGATCGCTCCTGGAGACGTTTAGTTAGGAGACCGCAAGGACGAAGCAAACGGAGAAGCATCAACATATCTTCCGAGTGCTCATCAATGGTTTCCATGAGGAAATCATAGTCTGTGTTGTCTCGAAATTGTCGCCCCTGATTAGAAATGAAAGCAGCTATGGCATCCTTCGAGGAATAGAATATATCCAAACACTGCAGTTTTGAAAGCCATCTGAGATCCGGAAGCTGAGCCACGTGGACAAGTTACCTACCTGACATCTTGGAGTGCTGC
>NW_003207980.1:0-1234 GCF_000006405.1 Perkinsus marinus ATCC 50983
CGCGCGCACCTTGATCTCCTGTTTCTGTTCCTCGCTGATCTCGGGCCTGCGACGTCTCGTACGGTTCCCTGCGGTACCCGAGAGACCGAACCCTCCGGAGTGGCCGTATAGTGAGGAGACCATGGGAGAAGGAGGAGAAGAATCCGACTGTGTGAGAGCTGAAGGATGCCCCCACTCCGAACGATCATCTGATGTTGAAAAGTAGTACACTCAATTACACGGGAAATATCGTGGTGCATTGCGGCTCGATGGGACCCCTCCTCCTAGGGGAAAAGAGTCTCCACAGGGACAAAGACAGCTTTCCACAAGTTCAAAGCGGACTCCCTCTTCTCCTCGATTGACAGCATAGTACTCACAACCGCTTGAAGTAAATACGGTAGCTAAAATCGAGCCGCAAGCCTCACAGGCCGGCCTTAGCCATAGTCGGCCCTGTGCCAAACACTGTCGAACGGCAGGTCCAGGAACCACCCAAGGTCGGGGATCGGGGTACTTTATATCCGATATGATCCACCCGTTTAGAGTCATGGGCAAGCCAGTGAAGACCAGGGGGAAGTCGTAGCTCTGGGCTAGCTGATCGAGATACCGCAGGGCCAGGTTGAGGACCCCCAAGGGCTCGAACTCAACTTTGAGAGAAGTCCAGTCTACAAGGATGACCATCCAGCCTATTGTAACTGTGGTCGTTGGTCGTTTGAGATGTTGACTGTGGAAGTCACGAAGCGCCGCGAGGAGTGACGCTGCAGAGGGCGTTGTGTAGATGGAAACATCAGTAGTGACTTCGGGCATGGCAAACACCAGGGAACTGTCGAAGATGCACACCTTACCCGAGTTGGAGGTCCACCGTCGAACAGTCATGACAAGGACATCGAGAATTGCAGTCTTCGACCGGGGGCCGAGCAGGAGGCTCACTGCACCACCACAGCTGCAACTAGCCGATAGGATGGGCAGTATGCGAGGCCTCTGTCGACGAGCCAATACGCTGGCGAAGAGCTCTCGGTCTGGTGGGGGACCGTGCGGGCTCATTTCCGTAGGCGTCGAGGACGAACTGGACTCAGTCATGGCGAGTATGATATATTGACAATGCCCTGCTTTGGAGGCCCCAAGGGAACACAGAGAAAATAACTAGAGACCATTTCAACAGTACCAAGTCGGAAATTCAAGTGGTTATTCATCAATATAATTATCGAATACATTCATATTCATGTAAAAGGCTAACATTCATAAGTATACGGTTAAC
>NW_003201359.1:0-995 GCF_000006405.1 Perkinsus marinus ATCC 50983
CAACCGCCCCTCTGGCTCAAGGTCTTAGTTAACTTTTAATCAATGACGCCCTCTCCGGGCAACACTCCAACCGCATCGAGCGACCAGCAGCATCAAGCGCCCCCCTTACGCCCCACGGACGATCCATCGGCAGCCTCACAAGTCGACGGTGATCGAGAGGCCAAGAAACTGGAGGAGATCAAGAACATAGATGCGGAGAGGGATGGCAGCTTCCAAAAGGTTGTAGCGGTCATCTCGGCGATGGAGGAAAAACGCATATATAAGGGTGATTTGATGTGGATAAATCGTGGCCTGGCCATGCTTACAAATATATACTCCAAAGCGTGCGAGGATCTCGCACGCGAGCGTGACAGGACCATATCTGTCCTGGAAGAATGCGCGGTCCTGAAGGCCCAACTGGAGTCCTTGGAGAGTCGCAAGACCCACTGGGCAGACCTGGTTGATACGCCTACAGCGTCTTCCAGACCAGAAATCGATCTGACGCTAGAATCGACTTACCCTGGCAACACCCAGCCAGCCAGACCAGTGACACTTCCAGTGCCTACTAGACGCACCCGCACCCTCGAGGGGCGAGCAGTTGAAACGGGCCCGAGGAGACCCCCACCACCTCCACAAAGCTCTATCACAAGAAGGAGATCCCCAGCAATAGGCGCTGGTAAAGCCACTGCCGCAGCTGGGGCTTGGCGGGTGGTCCAAGGCAGGAAACAACAAGGGATTGCAAAAGCCAAGGCCAAGGCACAACCTCGCCAGGCCGCACCGACTGCGAAGGTGGAGAAGCTGTGCATGGTCATCAATAAGACTGACCTCATCGGGGGCCAGCCACCGAGCCGCTGGCCGACACCCAGCGACGAGACCTTCAACTTTATCCAGAAGGCCTTCGAGAAAGAGGCTACAAAGGGCACTGGGCCACGATGGAAGATAAAGGGCACGTGGAAATACGCACTGGTGTCGCTATCGAGGTCGACGATCTTTGGACCCAACAGCAGATACTCAGG
>NW_003207398.1:2500-5172 GCF_000006405.1 Perkinsus marinus ATCC 50983
TTTTCTCCAATGCAAGAAGAACGGGAATGAACTGAGTGCGAAGCCTGCGTAGCGATTGATCGGCACTTAGCCATCTGGTAGACGCGCACTTTAATATTTTCCTGAAAATGAAAGGCTGCTTCAAAGTTTGCTTACAAACGGTTAATAGCCATCACATTATGTGATTAACGTACCTATAGCGCTCCCCGGTTTCCGAACAAACTTCCGATAATACTGAAGATTTTTTGTTTGACTTATGAAACACCTTGTATAGCTCTCGTAACTGCTCTAGTAAGTTACTTACAATGTTGTGGTTCTCAGCGACGCTTCGCGCGGTAAGTGCCAGGCGGTGGGCACTGAGAATAACTTGTGGAAGAGTCGGGAAGCTGATGAACCGATCTCACCTGCAGTGTTGAAATGCACATTTGGGGTTTATGTTCCGGAGCACATAGCCATAAGCTCCGTCATCTGGGCTACTGATCGCACTCGCTCCATCACCTGATATGGACTTTTTAGCGCAGCATTGCGACCATTGATTAACACACGACGACGACAACCTCCCGTGAAATCATCGTTTGATGTTATTCATCAGTCGGTCATCCTCGGTTACACCGCTGAGCAGCCCAGCCTAAGCTTACCACTAAAAGCTCGCATATGTTCGGGGCGCAGTCCGAACGCCTCGACGGTCTCCTTCACAACACTGCCCACTTCTGCCCCTTTGGTAGACGAGATTACTCGCGCGTCAAGCAAGGCCTCAGTCGGTTCGTATCCTCCCTTCGCCGCTTTGCTCATGTATCTGATCTAGTGTTTAACCCGTAGTATCAAACGAACATCGTCACTGTAGCCTACATTATTTAGGTATACTACAGTAGGCTGCTATGGCTTTACCTTATGAAAATAGCCAAGTGGCTGGTTTCCACAAATGAACTCTCGTCCACTATAATCGAATAAGCTTCATACCGGGAGACTCCATCTTGGATAGATGCACGGGTTCTCTCGTGCAAGATGTGATCTATTGAGTCGATGAACTCGCAAATACTTGGGTGTGAAGTGTAGCGAGCATTCGCATCGCGGGTTTGGCACCAGTGGCGGAGCACAGGATCTCGCTCGCACTGGAGTGCGAGTATGTCGCCAAAGTGCTCTGTGTGAGGCACCTGAATGAAAGTTGCGAACCAAAGCCCGGCAAGGTCGTGACACGAGTCGTGTCACACGACCGTCGTGTACCATCATTCGTGTGTATTTAGAACTCACTTCATTAACTATAGCCCAGAGTACGGTCTTCATTAGAAGCTGCAACCCCTCCTTGTCGCCAGAGAGGTTCTTCTTCAGCTGCTGAACCTTGGCCTCCTCCAAAGAGGTACAAATAGGCTTATGCGATCCACTACTATATATTTTATGGCTCGATAATTTTTCATGGGCCAAAGCTTTGGCACGCACATTATTCTTAGCATCGACGGGGCAGTTGGAGAAAAACTCCCTTCGATCCCCGAGGGCTCGTAAATGGGAAGGAACATTGGCACAAAAACGACACAAATAAGATGCCCCTTCGCCCGGCCTATTCGCAAGCACAAGCCACTCGAAGCGTTCGCGAATGGTCACCCTCTTCGGACGCTTAGCCACAGGAGTCACTGGAGAGTCATCCTCATTGCTTTCGAAGGTACTAGCAACAGATCTCTCGCTGACTGTGGCAATGTGACCATAAGGCTCAGATGATGGTGCTGCCTTGCTGCTGCTACTCTCCGAACATCCTTTTGCCTTTCCCATCATGCGCTCAAAAGCATTGATAATGGACATGTTGCGGGAAATTAAAATCTACAATACAAGTTAATCGCAAAGACTCACAAGTCCCGGACTTGAAGTCCGTGCGTGTAGATGAACAAGGCGCGCGAGATATTTTTACGGCGCGCGGTAGTGAACTGACTTTTGACTCGATATGTGTTGGTCGCACTGTTCCCAGCGGGCCACTGGGACTGACCCTCCCAAGGGAACATTCCTTCTCGGGGTGCCAGAAGTAGGGAACATTTTTCAAAATTGCTGGCTGAGGCCCTGCTGCCTTACACGGAGAAGGTCGCGAGTTCAATCCTCGCTCCTGGTATAGCTTACTCCTACGCATATGACATGCCGGATCTGAACAGTCAATATATGACTCACTTGCTGGATTGAGCTTGGTTCAGCGGTTCCGTCGCCGGGATGGTCTAGTGGTTATGACGTCTGCCTTACACGCAGAAGATCGCGAGTTCAATCCTCGCTCCTGGTATAGCTTACTCCTACGCATATGACATGCCGGATCTGAACAGTCAATATATGACTCACTTGCTGGATTGAGCTTGGTTCAACGGTTCCGTCGCCGGGATGATCTAGTGGTTATGACGTCTGCCTTACACGCAGAAGATCGCGAGTTCAATCCTCGCTCCTGGTATAGCTTACTCCTACGCATATGACATGCCGGATCTGAACAGTCAATATATGACTCACTTGCTGGATTGAGCTTGGTTCAGCGGTTCCGTCGCCGGGATGGTCTAGTGGTTATGACGTCTGCCTTACACGCAGAAGATCGCGAGTTCAATCCTCGCTCCTGGTATAGCTTACTCCTACCTATATGACATGCCGGATCTGAACAGTCAATATATGACTCACTTGCTGGATTGAGCTTGGTTCAGCGGTTCCGTTGCCGGGATGGTCTAGTGGTTATG
>NW_003209248.1:0-888 GCF_000006405.1 Perkinsus marinus ATCC 50983
GATGGTGGCTTACCACTATTACTAGTTTGGTGTTGAGCCAGTACCACTGGCTTGAGTGCGCACTGTTAGCCGTGCGCACTGGTCTGAGTTTTCCGATGTAGACTAGAGTGCTACTCTACTCTCTGATGCGCTCTCGCGCGTTACTTTGCATTGCTTTGAGGGGGTTCGAGTCTGCAGGGTTGATGGGTCCGTGCACCCCACTGAAGTGGGGACCCCGCACGGACCCGTCGTAGTTCGAACCTGCGACCTTTAGGATGAGAGTCGGACTGAATAACCACTAGAGTAATACCTCGCATGAATAATTGTGTTTCGTCTTGGGTCGCCAGTCTCTAGTACCGTACACCGTGGTGGTTAGTTAAATCACGGTCGAAGACCTTGTGCTGTATATTATCACCAGTACTTAGTGCGAGTATTAACTGTCAGAGGTCGGATATAGGTCAACCGCATGGCAGAGCATGACACTGTCCATGAGACTGAACCAAATATGTACGACCTATATCTACTGCGATGATATAAAAAATGTGATCACTCAGATTCGAACCTGGATCACTCGAGTGACAACCCGTCACACTGACCATTATACCAAACTTACTATACATACTAAAAGTGTACGAGTCGCCAGCCGAAAGTTGAGTGTTGCTTGGTAGCACTGAGCATGGACTTACAGCCTATTCAGAGCCCAGAGGGCATTGTCCTTCTCACTAGTACACTACTGACCTCTGTACCACGCAAGCCGCTGACCTACTTCGAGTGCTGAACCTTACTCCGCAATATAGTTCCACCGGGATTCGAACCTGGATTCCTCGAGTGATAGCGCACGCCCTTAACCTGCCAGGCTAGAAGGACTGTTGAAGAAGAAGTTGCTTATGCAACATGGTTAACATAGAA
>NW_003202359.1:0-1588 GCF_000006405.1 Perkinsus marinus ATCC 50983
GGAAGGTTGATGAACTGTGATCATGACAGGCACTCCATTAGCCGCTAGATCCTTGAGTACCTTCACAGTGGTAGTAGCGGCATAGGAGTCGAGACCAGTAAGAGGCTCGTCCAAGAATATCATCTCTGGTTTGGTGATGAGCTCTACGCCAACCGAAGTCCTCTTCCTCTCACCACCAGAGATACCCTTGATAATCTCATTACCAACAACCGTGTCTTCGCAGTTAGTCAACTTTAATGAGTCCAGGAGATTTGATACTAACTCATTCACCTGACAGAATTCTTTTGATAGCAGAACACAATAATAGATTCCCCATATTACCTCCTCTTTACTTTGGTTATGGAGTCTGAGGTTGGCAGAAAATTCGAGAATCTCCTTGGGAGTACTCGTAGCCACTAGAGTATCATCTTGCATCACATAGGCAATCCGATTCCGGAAGTGGACAGGGTCCTCCACCCTCCCATTGAGCGACACAGCACCCTTGAAGGATCGGCCAGGACCCTTCAAGCCCTGTCTACCACCGAGCACGTTCATGAGGGTCGATTTCCCCGACCCCGACGGACCTAGCACGGCTGTCAGTTCCCCCGGTCGGAGTGTTCCAGAGCAGTCATTGAGGATCTTCTTGTCACCAACAGCAAAAGTAAGATGTGTCCACTCTAAACTCGAACCACTAAGGAAGGACGACAGTCCAATACGCGGGGCTCAGATTTAGGCAACTTACACGTCCGTGTCTCGAGTAATCGAAGGGGCGGTACCGACAGAGGCTTCACCAGCTTCCTCCAAGTCAACTTTTATGGGGCTAACAGCCATTATATAACAGAGAGTAACGATAACTATTTCACTGAGATAGTTATCACTACCGAGATCACACAATTCCCTGAACGACCGTAGAACCAGGCATAGATACTCGATGAAGCACAGTACCAGATTATTAGATCACCAATGTTCCTTCTCTGGCTCGATCAAAGCTATGCACGAGTTCAGGGACAGACCTTGGCTCAAACGGTAGTAGAATATGGCCAAACAGTAACAACCGATTGCGCTCCGATATGCTGTTCCATATGAATAACCAGTGAAATTGAATGAGACATCGAGACTCATAGTAACTGTTTTAACTATCGAGTTCATGTTTAGCGCTAGAGAAATGCCCTCGGTAGGGACATGTGACACAAAACAAACGTTTGTTTAGGCGTATCAATCTAACACGAAAATGTGAAATCGTCGAGGCGAGCGAATGCATGGCCCTGCAAAGGCGGACATTGACCTGGTAAAATGGAACTACTCGAGAGTTGTTGACGTGGTCCCTCCTGAAAACAGTGAATCCTGAAAAGGGTGAAGGGCGAGTGAACCCGTTGTAGGGACTTTTTCTCCCACTAAAGTGGGTGAAAGCCTGAAAATAGTGAACAACAAACTCGCCCGCACCGGTATCCCAAATATAAGTAATTTTTCTACCACTCCTTCCCGAACCGATTCAACTTTCAATGATCACACTCTGTCCGGTTGTCTCATTTTTGAGTAGTCACCTTGCTCGCGGCCTGGCAGTGAGCGGTTAAGAGGGCCCGTGCCAGCGCTACGGAGCACTGAGGCG
>NW_003216570.1:0-978 GCF_000006405.1 Perkinsus marinus ATCC 50983
ACAGAAGTTGTGCGTATTTTTCTCCAAAATCAAGTTAAACACAAAGTGAGAAAAATGCTTTAGAACTTCATTAACCGGGGATCGTGCTCACGGGGTTTGTGGCACGCGATTATCTACTTCGGCGGAGAATTATGTACTTATCCGCATTTCCGCGAGTTAGGGACGGGATAAGGCAAACTGTTTGGGCCTCACCGCAATCTCAAGTGAGTCCTTGAGGACGTGGAATAGTGGAACGAAGTGACGCCCTTGCTCACCTTGCTCAAAAAAACTAACGCTAGATCATAAATGTTCCAAAATTGAGGGCGAGTCCGAGGGGGCCCCTCGGAGGGGCTTGAGTAAAGTTTACTCAGTAAACTAACCGGTTCTCATCCTTGAGTGAGACTATCTTATCCTAGGTTCTCGAGTTCTTTACCGTTTGAAGGTAGCCTACCTTTAAACGGTAAAGAACTCGAAAACCCCTTCTACTTACCTACCTTAGGTAGGTAAAAGGGTAAAAGGTAAAAGGGGTCTCGATTAAACACGGTCTTGCAGGCCCTCGCTATAAAAGATTTGCACCGTCAATTACCAGTCGACATTCCCAGATTTTGTGAAATCCTTGAGAAAATACATGCATACTGCGATGATCGTGATATGATCTATGCGCTATTATGATGATCCTTGTGCTCTCAAGGTCCCGCATACTGTTGCCGTCATACATGGAGCTGATAAAGATGATTGAATGTCACCCAATAGGCAGTTTTGGAAAAAATTGAGAAATATTTGAAATTTTTCAGAAGATTCCTGAAAAATTCAGTAATATTTCAGGTGAAATATTTCACGGTCTGGCGGCACCTTACTTCAGCCACTCTGACTCGCGCATGGGTGCCGCATTGATAAGTTCGATCGTACTCCGCTGCCTATCCTCTCGGCTATCGTGGGTATGGTGGGACGTGGCCTTTCTCAGCCGCCGTATTCCTTGACTCCAGAAGTGTCACAATG
>NW_003213381.1:0-1161 GCF_000006405.1 Perkinsus marinus ATCC 50983
GGCCCATCGAGTTCGCAATTATATTCCTATGCTGGCCATTCCTTGATTGGAGTATAAAAAAATATCATTATGTATACTTATAAACCATTTTAGGTGTTTACTCGTTTGCCTCTACTACAACGACGATTCGAGTATACTACTCTGCAACACGTCTTGTTGCCGAGAATGTTGAGGATGCTAACTGACGCTAACGAGGGTGTCCCCACTAGGATTCGGTGTTTGATCATAAAATGCATTCAAGAAATGCTCCCGGTGAGATTACTATTTTCTCTCTGTGTGGAAATATATGAACATAAAAAATGTGAGAAATATGAAAAATATGAGAAATTATAGTTAGTTCTCTTGTACACTTCGTGTGTGGGCTTAATGTAGTGAGTGAATTAACAAGCTCAGTTGAGGAAACCGAACCTATATTCTCTGGGAAAATATGCACATGGTCAATTACATATATTGGTGACAATGTGAAAATTATGAGGGAATTTTGGGAAATTATTGTTGATTCTTGTGCATTTTTACCCGGATTCATATGTGAATTTTGTATAATTAGTGAGGGAATTCTCAAGGAAGGCGAACATATATTCCAACACTGCACTGAGGAGGGACGATTTTCCCTTCAGGTTCAGGCGCTGTTGTTGGTGCTCTGTTGAAGGCCCCTACTGAGACTACTGGCACAGATGGTCCCGCGCAAGTAAGTTTTGTAGTGTGTGAGAATATACAACTACATGTGTTGGTGACAATATAAAAATTTCCGAACTTGTATGTAATGAGGAAATAATTGAGCTCAGAACACTGGAGTTATGCATCGTATGATTTTTCACATTGCAGATCGTAGCAGCGTTAGGGGATATTTACGAGAAGATGAGTGATAATCTCGGTGCGAAACTATCGGCGACTAAAGTAGGTTAACCGAGGGAAATTTGGATGGATTCATCATTGGAGTTTCACCCCCCTAGAGATGTGAAAAAAACACTAGCGAACAAAATATATTTCACGACTACCGCGAATATTGGGGCTTTCACACAGTGCTACGCCACTTAACGTAAAACGGGTGAAACTCCAATATATGTAATGCATAAGACGTCGCTCGCACTAGAGCCTTTGATGATATTTCTGGCCGGTGGACTTTGACCACGCTTCTTATGGGGGCTCCTGTGGCCTCAG
>NW_003202998.1:0-998 GCF_000006405.1 Perkinsus marinus ATCC 50983
CGCCACAAAATCCTCAGATGTAGTTGGTAACATACTGCTGGTTGCTTCCGCAGCATACTGTGTGGTGCATTCGTGCCAGATTGGATCAATAATTGTTTAAGATTCAATCTCTAATCCGGATCATCTTCATCGCATAGCGAGCTTGTCTGATGATCAAGTAGAGAAAAAGTCAGTGAGCTCAGTTCACTGAACTGGTCGGACCACGCCAACCGTAACCTCGCGTGCGATAAACACAACCTCCAGCGGGTTGGTTGGAAAGTGTTAGTAATGACGAGTGCATCTGAAATTCCGGCCGAACTGAGGATCTTAAAGTATAGACTGAGGTATCGCGAAGTTTGTTCAGTCATAACTCTCAAATAACAAAAAATAATAAATTCAAAGCACAGCAGCTTAAGACCTAACGGAAGAATTAGGAGGGCGCTTGATCCACGAGGAATATCTATTGGGCGCAGCACGCTTCCTCTTGTGAGTGATAAGCCATCACAGGAAACTTCGTGAAACTGCTGACGAGCGGCCGCTCTGAATACCTCACTGGGCTAGGCGCAGCAGAGGGCTGGTATATCATTCAAGCTGCAATGGGATAACTCGCAGCGAGCAAAATGCCGCAGATGCCTAAAAATACCATCTGGTTACGAGAGAAAGAACTTTGAACTGCGTGGACTCACCCTTGGGTGAATCGTCAATGGCCATCTTGATGTAACCTTTGTCTCCCCATGTAGCTCCCCAGGAGTTTTTTACAAGATAGTAACTGATCAGCGCATCCATTCGTCGAGTACGATGGCTCATGATGAGCGATGAGCTCACGGCTCAATTGCTTCCAAGTCATAGCCAACCGCGAGAACACCATGATTCAATGACGTATAGCACGTAGCTGAAACCGGAAAGCGTTCCAAATGGGAGCATGGCAGTATCATGTCACCGTACAATTTAAACCCCCTCGCCATAGTGTTGGAAAGCTCTCGATCCCGCATCAATGGCGACACTGACTGGTCCACTCA
>NW_003204149.1:0-944 GCF_000006405.1 Perkinsus marinus ATCC 50983
GGCAATTGTGGGGAGTTTTCGGAACTATAATAGGGTTGCACAACCCGTTTTACGTGAAGTGGCGCCGTGAAACTCGATGAAAAATGCGATATTTGCGGTGATATGCAGTATGAAATATATTAATCAAATTACTAGGGTGAAACTCCATTGTCATCAACACATGTAATTCACCATGTGCAGATTTTCCCGACTAGACTTGGTATTCGCTGCTGTTATCTCAAAGTTTGAGGAGAGTGTGTGTAGGCGTTTGTCATTTACTTTCGGATGAATTTTATGCGATTTCCAATTACGAATTAATTTTCCGTTGAATGCCAATTTTTCTCCTGAAATTTCTCTTTTTTCCGTAAAATTTCCATTTTTCCTGGTAAAATTTTCTGGCTTTCCGTGGAATTTCTACTTTTTTCAGGGAAAAGAGTGGTACATCTTGGTGGAGATGAGATAGGGAATGCCTTGGATACGCCAGCTCTCGAGGAATGGACGCGAAAAAATGGGTGAAAAGCGAATTCATATCAAAATATGAAATTCTTTTCTCAGGAAATTCCACAATCGCACTGATTTAATCGATTATTGGATTGCCAATACCATCGCTGAAATAAAGGAAAGAACTGGTAAGAATGAATTCAATTTTTGAAATTTTTTGGGGGTATTTTTGAGCAGTGTTGGAGAACCATATGTTCGCTTTCCTCATTAGCTGAGCTCAGGAGTTTATGTATGAATTCGGGTAGAAGTGCACTACAGAAACCAATAGAGAGTAGAAAATTTTAAAGGCTACTCGAACTGATGTCTCGAGAGCTGATGTGCAGCGATGCGAGTCTAAGCCATGTTGTTGTCGTGGGCATTGGTTTTTAGATTTACACACACACTGGTTTTGAATTCTAGGTGCTGAAGTTTATCTATGGAATGATTTTTTGGACAGCACACGACGCAAGCTGATGTGATAGATG
>NW_003207715.1:0-957 GCF_000006405.1 Perkinsus marinus ATCC 50983
TCGATACTGTAGTATCGAACTCCATACTATGATCCTTACTTCAGTATCATCCAAAAGAGAAAAATGAGACCAACGATGGTTCAACACCAGCAATTAATAGGACCGGTCCGATCAAGGCCTCGAATACAGTGCCCCCTCGGAAAGAGGCACTTGCCTACTCGAATGTTGTCCTCACTCCTGTACACAGTTCTTTCAAAACTTTACGTCGTTTCGTCGAAGGCATGCCGTCCAGTGAGTCATCAGACTCTGACAGAGCATATTCCGCTATCGTGCTCAACTGGTCAGTGCCTGAATGAGAGTCGAGACATCTATGCTCGCAGTGGAAAGATGTCCTACTTGATTCACAGTCTGTCATAGAATGGCGCTTTCTCCGCCTTTCTTCAGCAGGTGATCGCTCTTCGCACGGTGTCTCTCTGTTGTCCGAAATCTCAGTATCAATGTCTCCAACTATAGAATCCTCAGAATCTTCACTGAGGAACGAGATCATAGAGTAGCTGAATGCCTCCGTTCGCTGAACCGGCATGTTGCCCAGAACCTGAACATCTCCAATGGGCCATAGATAATAGTCAATGCTTCATCATCAAGTAGAGCTGCATCATAGGCTTCTTACCGTGACACCAGATGGAGCAGACAAAGAGACTGTGAACGTAGCTTTCCTGTGATAGCAATAAGAGAACTGTAATGATGCAAATCCACACGCTACATATCTGGCTCATCGACACAAGGGAGTATCCTCCTCGCATCAACTGGACAGCATTGGGTCACCAGCATACCACGCCGTAATGTGAAAATAGAAGAGTCACTGGTGGGATCGCGTTGGAGATACCTTCACGGCAAGATCATACACTCAGGCATGCCGCCGCGGAAATAGTGACATACTCGGACTCATAGATGCCTCGAGAATTGCTATTTATCCGACCCATGTATCGGAATCGCAGTTCGCATTGGCAACCCGCT
>NW_003200337.1:0-1959 GCF_000006405.1 Perkinsus marinus ATCC 50983
CTCCACTACAACAGCCTCTGGCCACAGTGCGTTGGTGATGGCCCTCACGTCGAGAACGATCTTACGGCGCTCCTCCTTCTCTTGAGGTGTCGCGTCGAGCCACTTACCAAAGGCGACCAATTCCGAGTGTAAAGCCAGCATTGTAGGAAGGCTCGGATCGGGGGTCTTCCACGGCGCACCACCACCCTGCTCGAATTTATCGGCCGAGACGTAGTCAGGCGCGACGTCAGGAAATGAGGATTCGGAGGACGGTCGAGTGGACCGACGCCGCTCAGCTAATGCATGACGGAAATTGTCGTTGAAGACGATCTGAAGTTCACCGTCAAGTCAACGTCACTGCGCCACGAAATTACTACCTGTTTCTGCTGCCGCTTCAGATCGGCCTCCAGTACAGGATCGTGGAGCAAGTCATCGATAGAGGCCATCATCGTGCCAGGTATCAAGGAACTCAACAACAAGGCGTGCGAGAGGAGGAGGGGCTCGAATGGCGCATGATAAATCTCGCTCGCCCGAAATTAAGTCCCCACCCATCACCGATGGATTTCGTTTTTGATTTCAATTGATGATGATGTATGTATGCTGGTTGATGACGCTTGTCCGGTCGAGACATGTGACCGGCCCTTGCCTGCGGTCTTATTCGTGTAGTACCCTCATAGAGGGGTATAAGTTTAGGTATGACGTGCAAGTTCCCCAGTGACTATCGAACGAAAGAGTTAAACACGTAGAGACACCGTGATGGCTCCTGGCCCCGAAGGGGAAGAAAAGGCAGTAGAAAAAACAACACAGTTTACAGCCGTTCAATGGTTCAGCAAATGGCCTCCTCGCTATCATCGCTTATTATTCCTTGTCGAGGATCGGAATAGGATATCCCTCAGCCTCGAGGCATGCTTAATGCCCTGTAAACGGTCGAGAGTGAATCTATCTATCTGGCTGCCAATGCTAGCTCGACACTCCGGGACCACCGTAGCGAGGAGGAAGATGCACTGAAGGGCCTGAGAGGACGGCAGCGTGGTAGAGCAACTGCTGCCTGCCATGAGTTCATCACCTGTTCCGTTGCCGCATCCTCCTGTTCGAACTTGTGAGTTCGCAGTACTGATGTAAGCACACTAAGGCCTCCGTCGACCGCCAGGAAATCCCGACACAACTGGGAAAATAATTCCGGACATTTCCTGTGCGTGAAAATCACCCACCTTGCTATCGTTGGTCATGAGGGTCAATAGAAGCCCACAAGCATTCTTGCAGATCTGCCGATCGTCCACTGAGTATCGGGCTAAGACCTGGACCAAGCTGGGCAGGAGGGCCGAGCCTAAGGGGACAATTTCGTGGCGCAGTGACGCTGACGATTACCTCCAGTGAGGATCGGATTGTCATGAGAATCCTCATTAAGAGATATGTTCCACATCGCGCCAAGCATTGCCCTCACTTCCTGCTGCATTTCCACCGATAGAGGGCATCTCGTAGAGGACTTCAACAACTAATGTGGCGGAAGTGTGGTATGCACGCATGCACATCATCATCGAGTCTCCTACCTCCTCCAGTTTTTCCGGCATACATGAGAAGGCCTTGAAGATAGTAGCCTTAGTGAGCAGAGGATTTCGAGGAAGAGCCGACGAGTCCCACGAAAAAGACACCACTTCCATCGTCTGAACAGAGGTCCCTGGTTCGATCCCTGCATCCGACATCATCCCCTACCTTGGCGAACGCTGATGCAACCATAGCGTCACTCGAAGCCGCTACTTCCTCTAAAGTCGTCCTGGCAGCCTCCGCCTCCTCCCTACTACTACATGACGGCACCGCGTAACGACAGTGGCTCGAGAGGTACTCCAATCGGGCTACCAGACCTGAGAAGGAGGAGGAGGCTAATCTAGACTAGACCCGAGGATAGATGAATCCTCACCTGTACTGCTATTGATTTCTGATAGTCTACTATCGTCCAGATCTAATCGTGAGGTGGCCGCC
>NW_003206303.1:0-5843 GCF_000006405.1 Perkinsus marinus ATCC 50983
GTAGACGAGAACAGAAATTCCCCCGCCGAGAAAGGTCCATCGAGGACTCGGCCGAGGAAAATCCTCGTCGACTTTTACCTACTCATCTGAGAGCTTCACGAGTAGTAAAATGCAGCATGAAGTAAAGAAGAATTATTCTTGGCGGGTAAGTCATTCAGGATGGTCGGCAAACTGAACCCGTACAAAGTCTTTTCCTCAATGATACGAGTCTTCTCCACAACTTGTTTCTGTGACTGGTAGATATAGCCATCGAAGTGACCGTCCGAGTAGGGAGGCGCACCCTTCTTGATCAGTTCCTTGTAATCGATAGGTCGATTAGTCCTCTCCATGAAGCCGAGAGTTTCAACCTGAAGTGAGTTACAACGAATGAATGCAAGATTGTCGACTAGTAATCTTCCAAACGTGACACGCTATAGCGGACAGGGGACTTCTGATGGCTTACTGAAAGTTCCAGTTTTTGAGGTGGTATCCCGAGGTTGATGAGGTAATCAACAGTTTTGCGTGCGACCGTGTCATTAATAACGCTCTCGTCGGTAGGTCCCGGATGTCCAAAGTGAACCGATATGACATCGAAGTAGTCTTCAATCTTGGATAACTTGATATAGTTCCACAGGGGTGAGTCTTCAGGCTCCACAGCGAAGCTGAAAACGAACATGAATGTCGCGGTTGCCAGCTCAGATCAGTAGACTCATACTTGAAGCTTGAGAACGGAGTTATGAGGATGCCGTACCTACCCAATCGAAGCTCTGACTGGCTCCCCAGACTTGGTCACCAAGTTGTGGCGGATAATGTTGCTCACATTCTGCGCGATTTGCCAGAATAATTGCTGGCACGCTCCTGCCCAAATGAAATATCTCACCTCCTCTACATTATATTGAGTGATATAGGGCTGAATCTGGTTTTCAAAGGTAAAGAAATCAAATGTGTTCTGTGAGCACTCGCCAAATGGGCACTCATCCGTCCATAATCCGAGGGATGTGCTGGTATTATACTTCTTGGCACAATCGACAATTTCATGGACCATCGTAATGTTTCGCACCTCCGACATGACAGAACCATCGCGGTCCACCGAGGCGCCTTCAAGCATGAAGTTATTAACACCAACAGATAACGTATCGCAGATGTCGTCGATTGGCATGACCCACTCTTGACTACTGACAGACACATTCCTTCTAGCATAAGAAGGAAGTGAGCGGAGGAGGAGAAGAACGAAGAGGGAGCTACTGACCATCTGGGAAGACGAGTTGAAACCTCCAACTGATAAGGAAAAGATCCTGGCCTACGACCGTGACCTTGTGTAACACTGGGGAATAAGCTCGTGCTGCGAGTCGATCAGCCGCAGCAGAGCTCCTCGGACCATACGAGCCTCATAGTTGGGGTCGATTCAAGACGACGAGTTCTTCACTTATAAGTGAGATCAACATCCATTCATGGCGCAGCAAGCTATCCTTTCCTAGAATACCTACGGCACGAGTGTTATATTACAACACATCTGTGCATGGATGAGTTGGACATACAGCCGGAGGGGAGTGAGGCCTAACGTAATGGAGTCAAATAAACGAGCACTGCACGCACAAACATGTTAACGTTAACATAAACCGCTTTTCACGCACGCGTTTGTAGGGGAGGATAGTTCTTTCCCACGATTCTGCGAGATTCTACAGCCTTTTATGCAGTTGTTGATATCACGTGTACACCAGAGTATAGCCAGTTTCCAACGTGAGGCAACAGTTCGCAAAAACATATTACTGTGGTAAACTCAACTAGTCTTCTCGTTGCATGTCTCTGGGAAGCATTGAATAGTCATTGGTCGTCCCGTGGACCGTTTGTTTCAAACGTGGGAGCATTGTTGTTCTCCTAGGATCTCCGTTGAAGGTTGAAAATGTGTGAGGTGGCGCAGCTGATGCTCGAATAATTTACTCACTCCTTATCTAGGAAGTGATTCATTGGAAAGGTCTTTGTGCTGAGGCTCCTCTCGCGTGCGTGCGATTGCTTGGGTCGTCGTTGTTGCTGTGCGCGACTACATTTTTTTGAACATCTAGTTCGTTTTCGTAACCATCAATTTAGTCGGGAAGCGCGAAGTTGGAGGTACGAATCTGAAACGGGAAGATCATATTCACAATTAGAACTTCCAACTTCGTCATAGAACATTCAAGTTCGTCCGAAGTCGATAGTTCAAGTTCGTGTTAGTAGAACTTTCAATTTCGACTTTCGAACCTTCGAATTCGTCATAGAACTCTCAATTTCGTCGAGTACACCTTCAGACCTTTCGTCCGTTTTGGAAAATCGACTTCGTTGTCCGGAACTTCAATTTCATGTTACCGCGGCAATTATGCCAGTACTCTCATAGAGTCTAGTGATCCACAAGTTTCTTGCTCTAATGACTTCAAGACCGCCTTCCCCTTAACCCTCCGCGAAGCTCTATCGTGGCTAGCCAGTATATACGATCCACTCGGAATCATCGCTGAAACCGTGCTTCGTGGCAGACTGATACTACGCTATGCTCATCGTTGTGGTTTAACTTTTGATGAACTTCTACCTGGTCCCCTATATCATGAGTTCTACAAGGTCTATCAAGGCTTGAAAGATCCCAAGCCTATACCACGTCTCGTCGATCCCCAAGTTCTCCACGTCTTCGTTGACAGTTCTAGCTATGCTAATGGTACTGCAGTCTTGGATCAGAACATCACCAGGATCTATGCAAAAGCTATGCTACATGAGTTACCGCATCTGTCGTGGAACATAGTAAGGAACTTCCTTAAAGGAAGGAACTATTGGCAGTGAGATACGGCCTCAGTATCATCAAGCAACAAGTACTTCCTAATCTACCACAGAGGAGAACTCCTCATGGGATTTACATCTACACCGACAACTCGGCTAACTACCAGAGCGTATCAAGAAGGCATTGAAGAGTAAATGCTCATCATCTGAGCTACCAGCATGGGAGAGATCGTGTATCTCGTCTCTCATTGGACTCATTGAAGAACTACAAGCTACTTTACGCTTCATACCTGGTACCATGAATCCGGCAGATTGCCTCTCACGAGCGACTGTAGATGTGGTCGACTATAAGTGCCTACATTCTCCTATGGTTTCTATGGCTCAAGGTACCGTTGACCCTAGCAAGATACCGGTGGCGCTCACAGCCATACGAGATCCTACTCCACTCCTGTCGCATCTGAGGACCCAGTGTTCAACGACGGAAATTGCTGATGTTCTTGAGAGGATACGTCGAGCCCAAGAACGAGATGATGAAGTCAAGTTTATTCGATCTGCCGTAGATCGCAATGTTAATCATTACAAGGATATCTATGCTATTATGGATACAGTCAACGGGCAACTTTTGGTTAAAAAGCACCCTATGATAGCGGAACACTATCTAGGATCACTCGCAGCTTAGCTGCTAGTCATCAACACGAAGTCAAATGAATTGAGTTGAGAAGTGGTCCATCATAAGGACACACATGAGAGACTAAAAGTTGACGGCCCATCACATACAATGCTCCAAAATGACCCTCTATACAGCGTGTAAGACATCATAATTGTGCTATCAGGCTGGATGTAGATGTAGACATTTGAGAACATTTGAGATATAAGTTGCATGCGTCCCGGGCAGGTCCCAGTGAGGGGACGCTGCCCGGGCCGCGAAATATGTTCCGGCGGATTGTCGCCAAAGTTTGGTTGATCGGATGCATACCGTGTTTGGTCACGTGAGTATACATAAGTTATCCGGCTTACCTAGTCGAGATTCCTACTGGCCTGGAGTCCAGGCCCTGGACTATCTGAGGATGCACGTCGTTACTCCAAGAACTGTGCTATTTGTGCCAAATCTAAAGGGTCGCGCCTCTCACGCGAAGGAGGATTGGGAACAGTTCCGGCGAAGAGTCCCATCCCTATGGAGATGGTGGGTGTGGATTCGATTGGTCCATTTTCGTCTCCATCACAAGGCGATGATCCACCTGTCAGGTCGAGTACTCTATCGTGATCGTGGATAGTGCTAATAAGTTTGTTATAGCCAAGCCCTTGTTGAACCATGACACCGAGTCCACTCTGGACTCCAGAGTCTGGAGGTTCTACTCGATTGCTTTTGTATGGTGATTCATTAGCAAGATTGGGTTGGCTGCCCAAAGGCTCTTCCAGTGGAACTGGAGGTTTTTTTCCAGCGAATTCGTCTCCGCTGAACTCATGGCAAGAAATCCCCCCATCGCATATTGAACAACATTATGCGTATCATCACCAACAAGTCTGGTCTGCAACTATTTGACTGGTATCGCTCACTACCATTTGCGGTATGGGCTAACAATGTTCCAGCTGATGAGACTCCCCAATAGCTCCAGCTGATCTGTTTCCCTCCCATGGGTCGACAACCCTAGCATCGTTACGGCCCAGACAGCTTTCTGAAGAAGCTCTCAAAGAGTCAGAGGTGCTCCAAGGGTTCCGGGCAGCTTTGCAGCGGGATGCGATGAAGTATATGGTTAAAAATATGGAACGCGTATGTGCTTCGACCTTCGATATCTATACTTATCTATACATAATTATGTGTTGAAGAACAAGAATGAGGCATCACTCTCTCGAATGCCTGGAACACGCGTCCCTGAACTGGAAGAGGGGCAGCACGTGATGCTAATACGTCACCAAGGACGCAAGTTGGATCCCAAGATGACTGGTCCTTTTCGCATCAGAGAAGTTGTCGCCAAGTATTTAGTGGAGCTCGAAGATGCAGACAACAAGAATTTGGGACGTCATTTTGTTGGTAATTTACGTGACGTAAATTACGTCTACTCTCAGACGACATTGATATCCCCCTAGCCACGGCAACGAGCACGGATATGCAGTGAGGATGAATGGCTTGGTCTGGCATAGCGACTAGCCCTTACTGTGTCAAGAACGTCTAATTCACAGCGTGAGTTTCGGAAGTACCCAGATTCGATGGAATCATGCGGAAAATCAGCTTTGTGAGCAAAACGTCTGAATGAAGATTTTGAAGCAGTCAAAAAATCAACTCCGAATCTTCGGATCAAACCGGAGATACAAAGCTCATCGCGACGATCGTGATCCCTCAGTCCAAAGTAAGAAATGCGAGCAGCGGAGTATTTGCTCTTATGTGAGGCATTGGGAAGAGGTCGATCGACCTCCTCGACCCTCCTCAATTAGGATGCGGCTGAGAATACCACAGGCTGGATATTATCGAGACTTACGGGAGGTATTAGTTTTCATGAGATATCTTATCGTACAAAGCGACACTTTGAAAGTGTTATCAGCCTATCTTCTCCGGTGGTGAGCTACTATTGAGATCGGAGATCTCTTGTGTCTGGACCTGTTCCTCGAACTGTTGCTCCAGACAAACGCATCATTACCCGCGACCCATACTAGTAGTAACCCGAAATAACACGACAGTCTTGACTTCACGAAAACGCTAAGTAAGAATGTCAAAAGAGACGATAGTATGCCTCTTGATGGGCTCTAATGCCCGACGACATCGTCATGCTCGCTCTTTGCGATGGCATTGACTTGATCGACATATTCCTGTGCAATACCTGGCCAAGAGATGTATGACAAGGCGGCGAGTAGAGTCTGACATACCAAGCTCCTTCATGGTATTTGTGAGATTCTCGACGACAGCGTCAAACTGGGCATCAGTGATGTTGTAGCCTGCATGAGCGGCCCTCATACTACAGAAAGCAACCCGTGAAGATGAATAACAACGAAAACGACGGCTTACCTGCGGCCAGTGTAGTTGTTCGAACCACCGAAGACGTATGTTAGGAAACTCCTCTGATGGTCTTTCAGTTTGTTCATATCGGTCTTGGCCCAAACCTCCTTAATACGATCATCCGAGAGAT
>NW_003209351.1:0-973 GCF_000006405.1 Perkinsus marinus ATCC 50983
GGTGGAGGTGCGAAAATCCGATACTGCGGAGAGCACCTCGTGGGAGAGCCTACGCAATATTCGTCCCTTTTACGGTTAGTGTGCTCAAGCTGCAGATCGACCTTGAGCAGGGGGTGGGATGACTGGGTACGACTATATCTCATCTTATGTTAGTCGGTATTTCGTCTATTGTCTATCGTATAGTCAATCTTCTTTACCAGAGTGTTGAGGGATACCCCGTTTGTGCATGCGTGCTCATTTGTACAGACGTGCTAGGCCCGTGTGTAGGCGTGCTACGGGGAATCTCGGTATAACTCATTAAATCCTTTTTCCAATATGTCCGATCATGAGTCGAGCATGCAGTCGGAGGAGGCACCCGGGAGCGAGTCCCAAACATTGGCTCCGATGCGGGGATTTAAGGGCTACGAGCAGGCCATCCTCGAACTTGAGATATTCCAGCTTACCATCGACCATGATACCATCTGGGTAAGAGGCGACCGTGAGCTTGTTGATGATGTCCTTGAACTTGGGTGACGCTGCTTGAATACCAGCAAGTCGCTGACGTGCCTCATCTCCGGGACGACCGAGCGCCAACACCGTGGGGTCCAAGACGATACTCAAGTGCGGAGCGAGTCTATCCTCAGACCTAGGACCGGACAATCCCATGTTGTCTAGAATTCTGCTCAGTGCATCAGCCTCGGCATTCTCCTCTCCAGTAACCTTCTTCATTAGAACCTCAACACCGTATAGTTGAATCTCGTCGAGAAGCTCCCTGATGTTATTTGCTAGCCTTTTCACCATAACTTTCTCGGTACTAGAGCAACCGGCGTGGCCGAGCTCGGCCCATGATAGAGCAGTCTGCGAGTCACTGTGGAAGATGACTCGTGTTAAAGGCAACGAGCATCCGTGGTTAGGGGTAGCAGAAGAGAGAGCCGACGGACCTTCAACCACCACTGAATGAACATAAGTGACAGCCTTTGCCAAACTGATCAAT
>NW_003209154.1:0-1481 GCF_000006405.1 Perkinsus marinus ATCC 50983
GCTGCATCCAGTAGTTTACGATGACTATGCCGGAAATAATTCCCTCCCCAGACTGTCGTCGGCGTGGTCGCTATGGACATCCCTGAAGAAAACACACCTGAGAAGATCAAGACTGCCATCAAAGCCCACAGGTGAGTCCTACATTGACGATGGAGGTATCCTCAAACCGTTTGAGTCAAACGTTGTCTTCATAGGCCGGAAGGGAGCAAGTCTGGGAAGATTGGACTCATAAATATTGTAAGCCGAATGCCGCCACTCGGTTGTTTTTTCGAACGGTAGTTGCAAACTGGACTTTCAGGTTTATGTCGTCGAAGCTTGGCGAAGGCAGAAAATTGCATCGACACTTTTGTCTGTAACCTTCAAGGAGGTGATACCAGCGATGGACTCTCCTGTTGAACTGTGCAGTCTCTATTCCCACGAAAAATGGCCATTGAGAGTAGCCTTCAATGCTTGTTGTCTCTCAGTTTCCCAAGGCGTACCCGAACTGGGGTGTAGTCTACCTACTGGTTCTCCGCACAAACCAACCCGCGAGAGAACTTTATAGGAAGGCGGGGTTCATCAACATACTGGGTGAGTTTCTCCGTGTCTTGCTTGGCTCAATACATGTAACCGTACATATGGAGTAGAGCAGGGCTCGAGCTTTCAAGCTTCCAGCTGCTGTGACTCGGCATCAGATGTTGCCCACAACTTCAAAAATAATACGCAATCTGATACACCCCCTTGGATCCTCAGATACTCCCGGAGATACTCATGTCATCTACGCGCGCTATAATGAGGGATAGTGCTTCGAATATGGGACTGACCTGCGACCCAAAGCGTTCAGGCCTTAGAATTTCTATTTCGCTAGCCTCGCTTCCAGCGCCTTTGTTTGAAAGGCATTTTTCATTACCCGAGCCCAGCTCGTGGATACTTTTCAGCGAGAAGTGTTAGCCTATGATAGTCATGCAGTTGTTCGTTACATTTCGTTATTTGCCGAGTATTGAAGTCGATTTTTCGTGAGGCCACCCTGCGTGGTTCGATTCATATCAACGAATTGTGTTCGCTTGTAGTGCCAGGCCTGGGTGAACGGAGGGCGAGTTGAAGTATCTCACGAGCAGTTTCGTAGGATATAGAAGGTTAGCTCAATGAATTGGGTTCCAAGGTCTTTGCCTATAAGTGATACAGCAAATCACAGGCATGATGCGTTGTGTGATGTCTTCGAACTCACCTCTGGGGTGAGGAATTTCAGATTCGGTACGTCTGGTCGCACACGCTTCACTTATCGGGACCGTTATCCCTCATGTTGATGTGTTGTAGATGGCCCGAATTCAATATACGGATCGATCCTTATGAGTCAACTATTATCGACTCGATCATAGTCGATCATGCTCGATCAGATCGAGC
This sequence comes from Perkinsus marinus ATCC 50983, assembly GCF_000006405.1. Taxonomy (NCBI): domain Eukaryota; phylum Perkinsozoa; order Perkinsida; family Perkinsidae; genus Perkinsus; species Perkinsus marinus. The sequence goes on from NW_003209154.1 coordinate 1,384, forward strand.
ATGTTGTCCATTAATCACGATATCTATTGGTTTGGCTCAGCTCATATGGACCGCGTTTGCGGTGTGGAAAATGACGTATGAGGTGGTAAAGTATAGAC
>NW_003207508.1:0-1025 GCF_000006405.1 Perkinsus marinus ATCC 50983
GATTCTCGCTGGCCTCTCACAAGTGAGCTCCATTCTCGTCAGTGTGATAACCCTAGATTGTGCAACCTTCAGCGACCGAAAGGGAGGGCCAGTGCGGCTGTCCATCGCCCCAATGGTGGATGTGTCCGATCGGGATTTCCGTATGGTACTAACGGCAGTGTTGATTCCGCATTGGTGATTGCCGTCGTTGCTGTCAGTTCATGCGGCTCCTAAGCAGCAAATGCGAGGTGTGGACAGAGATGCTGGTAGACCAGGCCTTGGTCCATAACGAGGATATCCCCCGACAGCTTGAGAAGGTCATAGGCTTCACTGAGGCGGAGCATCCTATAGTGTGCCAACTTGGGGGCCATGACCCCAGCAAGTTGGCAGCAGCTGCCCGGATTGCACATCGTCGGGGCTATGATGAAGTCAACCTCAACGTCGGCTGTCCGAGCTCTCGAGTAGCCGGTCATGGCCTCATGGGAGTCGCGTTAATGAAGACGCCCGAGTTGGTCCGGGACTGTCTGCGTACGCTGGATGATGAAGTGAGCCGGGAGTGGTAGTAGAGAATAAAAGGAGCCCATCTGACTTTGCACCCAACTGATCGACCTCATGACCACGTTGAATTCAACTCCTTAATAACATCAATTCTCTTCTATTAGAACCGTGGGTAAAATGTTAACGAATTAGTCGAAAGATCAGCAAAATGGGTGGAAAATAAACTCGACCTGGGAATGCCATAAGAACGACTATGAGTCATAGTCATGCCTTGTGTATACTCCTCATAACGATAGTCTATGATTAACAGACTCCTTATCTCATGGTATCGTCTAAGACTGTTATTGTATACCACCATATGAGGACTCACAATCTTTTCTATTGCTTTTGGGGGTGTCACCGGTCATTTTCGGAGTGTCACCACGGCTTTGAGGACCCTATACCGTTTCAGGTTCCTCATGTTTCTATCAAAACACGTCTTGGTGTGGACGATCTCGACACAGAAGAATTCACTCGGTCTTTTCTCGACACCATTTTACCACCTCTCG
>NW_003205870.1:0-1058 GCF_000006405.1 Perkinsus marinus ATCC 50983
AGTATGAGCTCCCACATGAGAGAGTAGTGTCGCAAGAAACTCGATATGTTCTAGGTTACGGGAAGTAATTTCACAATGCGTTTAACCCTCGACATGGAGGCTTTGCCCTTTCCGTAGCGCCTGCTCAAATTCATATCGTATACGACGTGGGGCATATCAATGTCTTATCCACCTCAGCGTCTATGTCTGTCTTTGCGTATGTTGCTCAGATACCCATGACGGATCAGAACTCGCCATATTTTTCGAAAGCTACCGTGAAGCCGGCCCTCAGCGAAGTAGGTTACACCATGTATCTTCGTTGAAGCAGGCTAGTTGACCAATGTGAGCAGCGGTGTCGAGAAATCGCTCGAACACACGGATTGGATTGCTCGCGGATCACTCTCACGGATCCGATACCTAAAATTAGCGACGATAACGATAGCAATGATGTGAACATCGGAATAGAGGATAACAGCAAGGCTGCAAGTCTTTCCTGCTCATCATTTGGGCTCACCGCTCAATCTTTTCCCTCTAGCAACAGACGATTTGGCTTTACTGGCGAGAGACCTCGGCGAGTCCAGTATACTGCAAAGCTCCGACGAGCACGAAAGTGCTAGTCTCCTATCATGTAGTGCATCGTCTTGATGCCATGTCGCTGTCAGTCGAGGCTATACAGCCCGCACCAGTTCCACAAGGTCAGCTATGGAACTCTGAGAGGCTAAGCTTAGGATCTGACAGTTTTGAGCATCAATATGATGTTACACTCCGGAGGATAGCCGCTGGCGGCGAGGTTGCTAAGTGGGTTGCCAAGATGTGTCAGTCGCATCGCGCCAACAACTCTTAAGTAGCATCTTAATTCAGAGAAGAACTTCAAAATCTGATTGTTCGAGCTGGACAAGGCTCTGATCTTGATGACCTTCGCTCCAGCGGCATATTAGAAACCGCAAAAACGATCATGACGAGGGAATCGAGCACCGACGCTTTGAAGAGTAGCTACAACATCCATTTATCCCTCCATTACAGAGCGACGTGATCTTGACACTCAGGTCTTGCTGGGTCACTCATCACCCTTCTTACCG
>NW_003205659.1:0-994 GCF_000006405.1 Perkinsus marinus ATCC 50983
TTTCGAGCACCAATACACAGCGTGCACGACTACCTAGCTTTAGGGCTTCTAATAACAATACCCTCTAGATTGAAATATTGGGCTCCCCAAGAATCAACGCGAGAATAGCAATCGAACAAAACCGAAATTCTTTTTGAAAGGATAGGACCGACTCCAAGACCAGTTCGAAATTGTTCTACGGATTGAAGAACTCGAGCATAAACAAGATGAACAGAAACGCCGAATTAGCACAAGAAACGAGTCATGACACCGACCCAAGCTCGATGCTTCTGATCTTACGTCGACTCCCAGGAAGATCATCATCCATCAACTGTTCGGCAACCCGGGCGACTACGTCTTCGGATGAATCGATCTCCAATTGGCCTCTGATAGCATTCGTAATCGCCTCCACGACCTCCGCTCGAGCCTCGCGCGCTTCCTTCTCGGATCTATACACCAAGGGGTTGCTTCTTCGTGCCAACCATAGATAAAGATCGTATATTTGACATATCCTTTCTAGATGGAACACTGCGGACACCGTTGTCGGGGTTTGGGCATCAAATACCATATTATCAGGGAGGGGGACTTGATTCGTTGCCACTAAGGACTGGGCGAAGGTTCTCAACCCGCTGAGCACTATAGGATCGTTAGGATCTACCGGAGCCGAGCAGAACTCAACCACTTGCTGGAAGGACAATTCCTCGATATCAGCCAAGCATTTGGCAATGTTGGCCATCCGATTAGACCAGGTTCCCAGATAACATATAGGGTCGGTATGAGCAACATCTGCGAAAGTACTGAAAACTTTGGCAGCTGATAAGCACTCCTCTCCTAGAGCAGCCGCCGCTTCGCAATGGAAGGCACTGAGAATGCTGCTTTCAGGGAGTAAAGCAGCTTGAGTGACAGTGTCGGAAATAATCAACTGGTTAGGGACTTCTTTCTCGAAGGTATCTTCAGTCCATTCGAGGCCAAAACCGGCGAAGAGCGCTGGCAGATGATCCTCGTGCATGCATGC
>NW_003208471.1:0-1069 GCF_000006405.1 Perkinsus marinus ATCC 50983
GTGCCGTACGATGCCACGACTCACAATCAAGGGTATCATCTTGATCTTCCTGATAGAGACCGTAGCCACTGTCTTCTCCTTCAGCCATTCTACTAGAAGAAGGATTGAGGACTAATGAAGAGCACGTTTACATTCCGTCCGAGACGCGTCAACACCGTTGAGGAAATGCAAGTTTGCAAGATTTGGGGAAATCTCAATTCCGCGCAAGATTAGTCGGGTGGGGTGGCTATGCCATAGCTCTAAGATACGTCTTGGTACAATTGACTTAGCCATTATACAGCCGGTTTCGATAATGCAAGTTCAATCGGAGGCCCCCTACGACAGCTCGAAGAACTGAGGAAGGGGGGCACGATTGGACGGTCAAAAATCAGCACAAACCGGGCGCGCGCGATATTCGCAAAAGCACGCAAACACATAGCTAATGGAGTCGTTTCAGATGGAACCACTCCTCCGTGTAACGGGGCGAGCATTCATTATGCTCAGCGCGGCCTCACAGCCGCGCTTGAACCGCAGAAGCGGTTCAGAATGTGGGCCGTAGCCCCATTCTCAAAAGGGCCTTAGCCCTTGGGCTTCTCTTTTCAAAAAAGAGACGATAACAGGGGTCCTAACCCACTAACAAGGGGATGATCGGATCATCATGATCCCCTGGGGATCCCAACCCCCCTCTCATCATGAGAGTCTCATGCTGGTGACCCATCACCACTACATCCCAGGCCTACCGGGACAAGCATCTGGGAAGCGACAGCGGCGACGCTGGCCACCTAGAGCTGTCACCGCGTTGTGCCCACTGCTCAGTGAACATAGTTCACCTATCCATTTAGCATGTACCAGACGGGTATCACCAGTGACATCGATCGCCTATTGACTTAGCAGTACTGAGCCCTCTTACTTCGTTTTGTCTTGTCTCTGTCTCGCCCGCTGTTCGCTCCCCGTATTTCGTCCTCGTCTTGTCTTACCCCCCTCTCGCAGTTGTTTTACTTGTCCCTCAGCATTTACTCATATTAAATGACCAACACCGCCGCCCCCTCGTCACCGTCTCAGCCTCCTCCCACCGATTCCGAGATGAGAG
>NW_003213136.1:0-1194 GCF_000006405.1 Perkinsus marinus ATCC 50983
ATGAAGGTGCTTGCTAATGGACAGTTGCGAAGAGAGTGATAGCAGGGAGAGTCAAAATAGAACACGACGATGACTACGATTCAGCATCGTCGATATGCATCACTCGTCGATCCATGTTGTGATATCGTACTGCGTGCAAGGGTTCTCGATATCTCTCTTTGACTGGATGAGTCGGAGTTCGGGAGGATTCCTAGGAACTCCAGGACTAACACGAGAAGCAACAACATCCATGCAAAATCTGTCAAAGGGTTTCCTAACTTCAATCGAGCGCATGTGACAATACGATAATGCCTACTGATGGATGAATACAAGAAGTAACTGCATTTCGATGAACCACTAAAAATTTTAGTGGTTAATAGAAAACCATAGTGGTTTAGTCGTTCATGATGGTTCATCGTGGTTTTAGTCTGAAACCATCCCTCCAAAGAGTCTCAGAAGCGCGAGCGTTGCTCGCCCTCGTTTGTCACCACATAACGGTGCTTACTGAGCCTCATGATAATCTCTCGTCCGATTGATGACACTTTGCAATACACTTCCAGTCTTAGTCATAGCTTCCTTCACTCCGAACTGTGTATAGAACCTACCAGGCGACCGAACTCACTTCAAACGCACAGCATAGCTCAAGCCTTACGCCATAAGAAGGGCAGTGGTGAGGTCCCCTGTACCAGTGTAGTTGCCCTCAATCAAAGGTAACTCCATGCGGTACCGTGTGCGTCTACCACTCTCCTTGTCAACCTCAGAGGCGAGCATTATAACCTTGGTCGCTGACTGGAAACAACACGACTGATCCACGCAAGCGGTACTCATGGGCGCCTCGTTCTCAGAGATGGAAAATGTCTTGTCGCCTCTACGACACGAACACCCGAGCAAATCCGCATTCACATGCATCGCCTCTAGAGAACAGACGTCGTAGTTCCACATAGGCACTACCGCGCTAATATTTTCCCCTACATAAGAGGTAGACGCGAACCAAGCTCGTATTTTTTGCCGACTACGGTAGTTCAGAAGCAGTTGAATAACTCCTACTACTAATAGTGATCACGAACGCTGATATGCCGTGTTGGAATATATGTTCGCTCTCCTCAGCTGAGTCCAAGAGTATCCTCACTAACTACAGAATTAGCATACAAATGTATAGAAGCTAATGAAAATTTTCCAAATTTCCTCAGAATCATCATGTTGTCACAGCAAGTG